>NC_084760.1:12242078-12545108 GCF_028858725.1 Colius striatus | reverse complement strand
TGGATACTGAGCGAATGAAGCCCCAATGGCTTCAAAAATATGTTCAATATTTGAAACAAACAACTCACATAAAGACCTTTAATTCTTAAATGATTCTAAGTGGCTGTGGGTCTTTTTTGTTTATTTAAGGGGAAAGATGTAAGGATTGCTGTTTGCTAATTAGCTTCACAGGATCCAACCTAGTAAACAGCAAAATAATCTCCATTAGTACTGTGTTTATATTTTGTAGTTGTGCTATTGAATGCTGTTTATTAGTTACCTCCTTTAGATTGCAGATTGAGTTGATAGATTAATCTCAGCAAAAATTTTGCATATGGAATAAATTGAGATAGAACTCCTAACACACTTAACATGAGGGAAACATTTTGATTTTTACTGTTTAGCTGTCATATGGGTGAAAGGAAAATCTCAGCTTGAGCTAGATTGCAATTGCCTTTTTGCAGTACTATCAGTAGCTTATTTTTACATTTAATTGATGGCATCTTTATTTTGAGTGCTGTGTAACTGAAAAAAAAAGAAGGTGCTTCATGGTAACTAAGGCAGATGAGTAGGTATTTTACTTGTTCCTCTGTTTCCTCATTAAGAAATTTGCGATGCAATTGATAACATTGGTGGAAAAGACAGATTAGATTATGTAAAAGGTGTATAGTTTTGTCTGTAAAGCAGAAAATTCATTAGTGGAGTGAATATCAGAATTTCATCATTGATTTAGTGCTATCTGAAGGCAGGACAGTGCTAAATCAATGAAGAAATGTTAAAGAGGTGAGAGTGAACAAGTGGCTGTGTGGTGCTCAGTTACTGTCTGGGGTTAAACCACAACAAGTGTACAAGTTCACATAATCATTTTAAATATGAAATTTATTTAAACAGTCATTTCTAAAACATAGACCAAGTTAAATACTTGGGTATATTCCAATGCAAACTTCAGTGAGACTCCTAGTTTATATAGTTAACCTCTACTGTTTTTTTTTCTCTGTTCTATAAAAATGATTAATTCTGTTACCCACATTTCTGTTCTTAAATGTTGATGGATATTTCACAAGTCCCCTGCATTTGTTTCTATACATGCAATTCATTCACGCTTCAAAATGGATCAACAATTTTGAATTGTTAATTCTGGGATCAAGGTAAACTAAACTTTAATAGCTCCTGAAATATATTATTCTTAGTCTTAATTTTTAGACCAGGTTTTAAATTGAGATGTAATGCTATCTGTTTAGATAGTTTTATTAAGCATTTTAAAATGAAAGAGTTTCATTTGCAGTATATCTTCTGGTCTCTTTTAGCTGAGTTGCATTCACTTTTTGTAGCTGGAAAAATTAGTAAAGTATTATTTTTGTAATTTTAGAGGTTTTGGCTTATTTTTTATTTAACTTTTTGGTTTTATTTTGTTGGCAATTTTTATTTATGGTGGAATATCAATGTAGCCTGTTTTTCTAATTTAAGAAGATAGTGAAAAAAAGGATCAAAATTGTAAAAATAATAATACATCTATAGGAAAGAAGAAAAGCTAATTATTGGAACAAAAGTGGACATAACCTGGTAGTAAATTTTGAAGTTTGTATGAAAAAAATAATTCTTTCATGCTTTCTAAGTCAGCCTATACCCAGATCAGTCTCCAGGGTGGTTCATTCAGTGTTTCTGAGTATTTATTTGCATAAACTTTTGTGCTCTCTGTAAACATTCATTGCATTTTTCTTCATTCAATACTTTACACTTTTTCTGTAGAATAAAAATTACTTGTCAGCTTTCCTAAAAGTTACTTATGCCATTATATGACAAGGCATTTAATAAACAAATTGATGCTTTGTATTAGAATTCTTCTACCTGTGAGTTTGAATAATCAAGCAACTTCTTATAAGTTAAATATGTAAGTAAAATGGCAGTTTGGGTTAAAGAATACACTGTAAAATTCCTATCCGTTTCAAGTAATCTAATATTTTCCCCTCCCCTGAGTCCATTTTACAAAGATGATAGTGTTAAAAACTGCTGTGGAAAAATACTAAGTAAGCCCCTGGCTTTTCATGGGTGGACAAGTTGTTTCCTTTGTATTTGCCTCTCTGTGGCTGCCTGGCCAAGCTGTAGATTTGCACAGAAGTGTTTGGTGGTGGTCAGTCACAGTGACAGCATCGTTTTCCCTGTGCCATCTAAAAATGCAAATACTTTGGTGTAAAATGGGAAATACACTGTTTTAAAGGGCTAATAATAGTAGCTGAAAATGCATTTCCTTTAACTTTCATTAGTATATGTTGAGCGAATTACTTCTATGAGGATTTTACTGTGCCAGGTACATAGATTGATAAGGGTGTCTTTGCAAGAATCTCCCAGCTGCCTAAACAGATGTAAAAATAAAAATACCACCTACTGGCTATTAAAGCTTTTAGCATTAAATCACTCCAGTCACTTCTGCATGCTGAGCTTAACCAGGAAAAGTCTTTTGGAAAATGCTTAAATTGGTAGTTTATAAATGATGACCTGAAAGCATAAAATCTGATTATATTGGTAGGATATTTCTAGCTTTGTGATGAAAAAGTATAGGGTGCAATTAGAAGGAGGATGATCATCACTTAAAAAGCTTAACAAATGTCATATGGAAAAAAATGACTTGTGATCTGCAAATATTTTCACATGGAATAATTTTACATAGGCGCTTCAGCTCCATTGATTTCAATTGGATTATTCACTTGAGTTAATGTATGTGTAACAGTGAGAAGTATCATTGACTGAACAGATGAATTAGTAATGCCAAGTAACTTAAATAAATCAAGTGTCTTCAGATACTACTGAGCCTGGGAAGTCATTCTGTCTATGAGCCTTAGGGCACAGTAAACTTGGAATATCCTATAGAATAACATAATTTCTAGTGAACATGTTAAAAGGTTGATTGCTGCTCTACAAAATAAATAACTTCTATTTGAAGAATTTAGAAATATTCTTGGGTCTATAATGTATAGCATATGTAATTTGTAGAAAAGACCTTAGGTTGTTTCAGGTAGTGTGTAGTGATAATTGCCTAGGAAAAAATAGGCTTTCTGGTACTTGTAGTGAAAAGATGAGAAGTGATCATCTAGTGGATTACAATGAAATATCACAAACCCCTGCTTGCCAAGGAGCACTGTTATATGGTTCATTTAAGGCAGTAGCATATTCTAGTAACCTGGAAGTTCTGTTACATCCTCTCAATTGTATCTGCCTTGTGCTATTTATTTTGTGGATAATCATGCTGGCTGCTGCACCTCATGCCCTAAGAAATAGACATTGCAAACTTACTGGGAAGAACTTAATTTCTGTCACTGTGTGTCATTCTGAATTGAATATATTTCAATTCCAGTCCTAGACTCCACCAGGTTGAATTTAAATTGTCTAAAATTTTCATGGAAAGTTTTGTTCTTTTTTTTTGCATAAAACATAGGATGAGATGGGAAGAAACGAAAATGATTTAGTATTTGTTTACCTCCTCTTGTAGGAAGAACAAGTAGTTTGCCATAGATTGAAAGGGAGCTTTGTTTGGGTTTTTGGGGGGTTTTTTGGTTGCTTTGTAAATATCTTGGGATTGTGGTGCTGATTTTTTTGTGCAGTTCTACCACCAAGAGATCTAAGCCACTGACCAAGGCTCTAATCCCAGCAACTTGCAGTTAATGCTGTTACCATGATTATTTATTGGAGTGGTTGTGTTGTAAGACTGATAAACAGAATTTAGCAACCAATCTTGCACTGCGTTTTTAAGTATTCTTCAGTTCATTTGTGAAGCTAGATAAAATGAAATTTGAAGATGTCATCAAACCCATCTATGAATGAGAACTTAACTGCATCAGGCAGCTATTGCTAAGGTAGTGTTATTTTAAGGAATGCAACTTTTGAAGCTCAAATGAGATGTAAAATAAGTAAGAAATAAAATCTTCTTGAGTCCATATAAAAATCTTCCATGTGTAACAGGGTTATGTTATGTAAATAAGTAGTGGTGACACCCTCTGTAAAGTTAGTCGGTGTCTCCTGTCAGCCACAAAATATTGAAGCTGAAATTTGTTTTAGTTCTTCCCCTTGGAAGATGCAGAAGCTTTTAAATTCACTGTGAATATTTCATAAGCAGTAACATTATTCTGCCTGTAAGCAATTCATGGCAGTGTAAGTGAAGTACAAAAGGTGTGACTCCTGCAAAATAATTCATGTGGGTTTTTAAAAAATGCAATGCAGCTCATAGAAAGGAGCCTGTCCTGAAGTTCTGGTCAAATCCTCTTTCAGAGTGTTTACAATTCCCAGAGGTACAAGTGACAATGAAGATAACATTATCCTCATTTGTTTTACTTGTCTAATTATGCACATTCCTTTCTGTGAAATGGAAGTAATGAGCTTAACAGAGTAAATTGGTTATTTTTAATATAATGAAATTGCAAGTGGTCTGGAAAAATATGCAACATAAACGTTTTTCAATGACTTGAGTTACAACATCCTTTCAGTGTCATTACTTTCATCAGCTAATGATGTGCCAGGAGCAAAACATGCAAATACATATCTGCAATGAAAGTCAACAGAGTATCCAGGATTACAGAATAAGAACATATGAGATTCTCTAGATACTGATTTTTCAGAAAATGTTGATTTATTGTTTCAGTCAATTTGTGGATTCTTTACTTCCACGTAACAGAAAAAGAGCCCATATTGATAGCATTGGCTTACAAGCCTGCTACAGGTGCATAGCCACCCCATAGTTGCTATACTGACTATATATAATGACCTAACATCATCTTACAGGGTTGTGGTTATGGCCATAACACCCAAAAATTCTGCCCTTCCTGAAGAGAGCAGTTGTGAAAGTATTTAGTGCATAGGAATGATTGTATTCTTGCAAGTCTGTGTGGTCTCCATTTGTATTTTTTTCACTTTAAATTGCTTGCAATTTAAATATTATTTTATTCAAATTCCTTGAACATTAATTAAGAAACCTTTTAGGTACATGGTATATGCTAGAACTATATTTTCTTAAAAATGTGTTTATATTAACTGTCACCTTCCTCCCTATGCAATCTTATGTTTTTCTTCTGACAACATTTAAAGACAACATTTAAAACACATATATACTCTTTTTTTTTCCCTAGGAAATATATTAGCACGTCTAATTAATATAGCAACCTTTTTTTTTGAGATGAGTGTTATAATGCAACACCTCATAGACTTTTAAAACCAAAAAGTTTAAACAGTAAAGTATTTAAGTATTAAAACAGGTTTAAGTATTACTCTTTAATTGTTGCGTTATGTTGTATATTTCTGGATTCTAAAAAGTGCTGTGATCAGAAATATTTTCACAGCTAATAGATTCAGTGCTCGTGATTAAATGTAGCTGGAATAAATTCTTGTGGCATGAGGGATTCAAGAGGGATGTGAATTATTAGGAAATAATTTTGTTCATTTTATGTTAACGATACTTTCTGGTTTATAGAGTAAATTTTACTTCATCTATAAATATTATTTTATATGATTCAGTTCTGTAAAGAATATATTTGCCATTATACTTCTTAATGGTAACAAGCCAAAGAATTACACAGAATAGATTTCCCTCTCCCTGGGAAGTGCTTCTTTACTTTTAAATTGATGATGTATTTCCTAAGTAAAAATATTATTTGTTTGAAATCATAAATAATTTTAGCAGTAAGATGATTGTCTGTATTTGACAACATCTTAATTATGTAAATTCAAATAAATAGTAAGAAATTAACGCATCATTACAAGCTTTGCTAAGTTATAAAAGAATTGTTTTAAAGTGATCTCATAAAGGAGAAAAATCTTAGTTAAAGTGAAATGATTACAGCATATAACCGCAGAGCTGTCTGAGGAAAAAATGTATCACTATTATAATTATCAGGAAGAGATTCAGAAAAATATTTTAAGGCTAAAATGTCTAAGCTGTTAGAAAAAAAAAATCCTTCTAAAAAAAGATATCAACTTGAAAATATCTCATGGGTGTATAGTACTTGCTAGCTCATAGAAATAACTATTCGTAGGAATGTAACGTATAAATGTTGTCAAAGCAAATTATGTTTAAAATTTGTAGCATTTGGTACTTTAAACTGTGCTGCAATTGTGAGACATGAAAACTGCAGATGCTTGACTTCTCTATTATTGAAAGTAAACTGTTCAAATTAAACTTTTATTTAAATAAAAGACACAGAAAAAACCACTTTAATGTCTGTTTCATGTCAGCTTTATTGGATGAAACCCACCTTTTATAAAATAAGGTTTGATTGACTACCTCTTTCAAAAGGTTCTTTTAAAAATTTGGATCTGAACTTTGACTTTAAAGGTAGTTTTTATTGTAAATGAGTTCATCATGCTCATTATTAACTGATTACTATACTATTCATCTTGTTCTTACAACAAGAGGTAATTTACAGTTGAAAATCCATATGGGGAAGTAATAGATCATATAAGTGAAACATTCGTATACAGAATGAGACGGAATAACTTTTTTTAACTGTTTGAGCCCTGCACTTTGTAATGAAAACCACATAAATCAGAATAAAAATATCAGAAAAGGAGGTGAAACTCTAATCCAATAAGTTTTCTCTCTGAAAAGTTCTTGGTTTTATGGTTTTTAACATCTTATAGTCCATAAATGAGACGGCAAAATTCAGAGTTCTAATTGACCAAAGCCACAATTGAAATAAGCCTTTGCAACTAGTCACAGTTTCTGAGTCAGATTTCTCTAGCTATTGTCAGCAGAAAAGTAAGTAGACTTGCATGAAATATGTTCCTGCAATTTGCCTTGTGTAATAAATCTTAACCTTATGTTTAATCTTGTTTTTATTATAACAGTTATAATACCAAAGAAATATTACAATTTCTAACAGACTCTGCCTATTCATATTAGTCTTTAAACCTGACTCTCTTTCATCCTACAGAAAGTAAATTTCTGTACTGAAAAGGAGTTGTTAAAATCAATGTTCTCACACAGCAACTTCGTAGTCATGTGATAATCTTGTAACTCCTAATTTTTTTGAGTGTTGCAAAATAAGAAGAGCACGGGAGAGACCCCTGGGACATAAAATGTTGCAGAAATAATTGATTTTTAAAAGAAAGTTTTCTCACCTAAGAGAGTATTCTAGAGAGTAGTAGAATTAAAAAAAAGAAAAGAACACAACAGATTTCTTTTCTACTCATTTTAATCCACGTCAGTCAGAGATGAAAAATCAAATAGATCCAAAAGATATGGAAGGAAAGAGAATAACACCAAAATAGGATAATTAAGGGAAAAAGTACCAGATTGAAATTGTCTGTCTTGCAAACTACACATTAAATAGTCTCATTTACTGGTACTTACCAAAGTGTTTGCATATGGACGTTTGTTTACTATGAACATAGAATGATAGCAATTCCCTTCAGAGGAAAGGAGGTCTGGAGCAATAAACTCTTTAACTATTTTCTTATTGGCCAGATGCCTAAAAGAACTTCCCGTAAACTGCAGAGCAGATTGCTTTATTTTTCTATACGTTGCAGAAGGATTAGTAATGCTTTCTTTCTGTAATGCCTAATAATGGATTTGTTTTCCTTGTTTTATCCATATCATACGATTGTGTGTCTCTGTGAAAGCCTGCAATTTTCAGTTGTACATGTTTTTAAGAATTTTACACTCAGAACTTGGATAAACTTTTCCATATTAGCATACTGGAATATTGTAATTTGTGGAAACAGGGAGAGTGCAACTCGTTCTAGAGACTGCATTTCAACTGCAGTCATGCAACATCAAGCAAGTCCTTGGTGTTAACATCTATCCTAAACATCAAGACAAAAGATTGGTTTTGAAAAGTCTTCCAAAATATTCATTAAACATCAAATATTGAGATTTAATAATTTGCCCAATTAAAAAGCCTTTCTAGAATATAATAATGTATTTTCCAGGAGGCTTTGAGTAAAATTCAGGCAAAGGACATATTGAATAACTGAGGCTGGAATTTGACTTCTGCAGTAAGGAAGCAGGAAGAAAAATGATATCATATTTTGTCTGACTTTTTAGAAAATTTCTATATGTTAGAGTAATAACTATATGTATTCCCTTATAAGCTTTTTTTTCTCTAATAAAACAATAACTTTTTACATCAGTTGAGACTTTTAAGTTAGTGAGTGTTCTACTAAATAAGTGTGACTTTTTCATACTGTTTTTCAAAACTGAATTTAAACCATGTTATATTGAACCAGAAACTCTGTGCCTACTAGTTTACTTCCAAAACAGTTTCTATTTTTTTCCTAAGGTTTTTCCTCAAAAGATGTCAGAAACATCTGACATCTGATGCTAAGTCTGCAGCATTTCTGTTGTTACTGTGGTCAGTGACCTTGAGAGACTTACTCCAGTAATTTCTCTTAATGAACCAAACTTCCATCTGTAAAATGTACACGTTGATAATCTTAACAGTCCTTGGCACAACAAAATATACATATGTATAGGATTTACTTATGACTTTAGGTATGGCTGGTAAGGTAAAACAATACATACATTGTAAGATGATCTTAAACTGAGGACTGGTGGACTAGATGATCTTTGGCAGTTTCTTCCAATCCAGGCAATTCTTATATCTCTAAAAGATGTAAGCAGTTTGTTCAGTGTATTGTTATGCAAATGTTATCATTTGCTAGGAAGATTACTTTTATCATGACAAACTATTACAATGTGAAATTCTATGCATGACACTGTTACAATGAGAGCCCCTTGGGTGTGAATCTTTGTGAAGCTGTGTTGACTTTGATGAAATATATAAGTAGAGTTTCCTTCATTGATTTCACCAGCAGCTTGGGTCTGGTTTTTCTGCCCCTGAAGTGTTTTACACATGCAGTGTAATAACTTAGTTAAAAATCTGCAAACACACTCCCTTACCTCAAGAAAATAACAATAAGAGAGTTACATTTGTCCACATACACAGAGAGTAGCTCAGACTTAAAAATTCTTACACCTGTATTGGGCCGTCATTTTTGGGTGGTATCTGACAATACAACACTGCTCATCTGCTCATCCCAGCTTCACTCTCTGACTTATTGAGGCAAAGGAACCCACATCATTCTTTGAAACTGTGCAAGTCTCAAAGCAATAGGAGTATTACCAAAAGTGAAAGGAATTGCTGAGTTTTAAAACCAGAGAAGAGGTGCTTGTAACGGCTGTTTTGTTTTCTCTCTGAGCGAAAAAAATACATTAAGTGGAATTTTGTAAAGTCTTATGACTTAATTTGTATTCTGAAATAAATAAAATAACAATAGAATTAATATATATGCATGCTTGCAACAATTCCATATGGCTTGGGTATTCTAGGTGACATTTATGTTCATAGGCAGCTTGGGGGCTCATGACCCTGCCTGCCAGTCACAGCCAGCATTTCTCTCTGCTGCTTGAGTTCCTGAAGGTGCAATGAAGCTCTCTGTGTAGATCTCCTATGCGTGGGGAATGTTGTAGCAGATATCTTTAGTTAAAGTATTGAAATTTCTCTCCAAACTTCATTTAGGATGAGCTGTTATCACAGAGCTGGTTATGATGTAATCAAAAGGTCTCTCTGAAGTAGTAGTTCTGTGTTGGGTACCCTGAAACAGCAATGAAGGACTGGAAGGCTGTGGGTCTAGAGTATACTCATATGTTTTGGTGTAATGCAATTTCACAGGTGGTCTGGGAAGTTGATTTTGGGATGGTCTGAAAGCTATTGCTTTGTTTTATTGGGCAGTCACCACATGGAAACTAAGGACTGATAAAAGTCCAAAATACAGTTCACTGCAGGTTGGGGTAGGACATCAGCATCTGCCTCATGGGCAGGGAAAGGATTTAATACAGTCTACTTCTCAGCACTTTTTACTAATGTGAATCTTTTGCTTCAAAGAAAAGCAAAGAAATGCCTGAAAATGGAGTTAAAAAAAAATTTGCATATATTTTTACCTGAGACCAATTCTGACTGAAGTTTTCTAGGTGAATTAGTTCACTGTTTAATGTGATGACACTGTATACAATCACATGACTTCTTGGACTTTTCACTTCCATCTGTCTTCCAGAAATACACCAATTCACAATGCTCTGAAGTGGTAGCTGGAGCAAAAGGTTATAATTATACTCAGCGTGTTACGAGTACCTTCTATGCTGCCAAATATTCTGATGTATAGGAAGCACAGTGCATTAGTTAGGCTGCCATGGCCTGCAAGATAATGTGCATTCTAAACAGTTCATCAGTCTGAGAAAATACTTAGCACTTTGCTGCAGAAAAGTGTAGCTCTTAGATTGGTTTCCTTGTGTGCCTAGTGGAAAAGGACTGATAGATCACCCTTCACCTTCCATTTTGTTGAGCCAAGTACAGGAGGTTGGCCAGGATGTCTCAGTTGCTCCAGTCCATAAAGGAGAGGCCAGGAGGAGATATGTTTTGTCTCTTCATTTCTCTGCTCTGGAAAGCAAATATATATGCTAAAGATATGGTGATAAAAGGAGCTGATAATTAACATCAACATCAGCTTAATCTGGAAAGCTTTTTCTGCATCTACTTGCAGATTTTCGTAGTCATAGAATCACAGAATAGTAGGAGTTGGAAGGGACCTTTAGAGATCATCTAGTCCAACCCCCCTGCAGAGGCAGGTTCACCTAGATATGGTTGCATAGGAACGTGTCCAGGTGGGTCTTGAAGACCTCCAAGGAAGGAGACTATGCCATCACTCGTACTAGAGAGCAGGAAGGTTGAAACACCACTATATGTTTGGTTATTAAAGCTGATACTATTACACATTTCCATAGGTTGCTTTCAGATTAATGTGATGTATCTGTAATACTCTCACAGTCATTGTCAAATGGGATCTCTGAATAGACAAGTGGTGGGGCTTTGTGTAGAGCATGGATTTGACTCAAGGGTTGGATATATGCAGATCTATTCCTAAATCTCGTAACTACTTAATGCTTCTTAGAATCTTAATAATTTAAGGGTTCAAAGAAATTGAATGTGCTAATAGATATTTGATTATGTATTGATATTAACTGATAAAGATTATGCAATTTTTCTGTGTACTTAAAAGTAGCACAGGGAAGAAACTCTTACTCCTTTGTTCTTAAAATATTTTTTTCTTGGCAGCACTTGTCTGGATGTATAGCAGATGTGCTAAATATAACCTGCCTATGACTTAATGCAGCACACACGTAGAAAGTGAAAAGAACATTAATACAAGTTGTTATTTTAATATGGACCTTTGAGCAAAAGGAAGCACTGTTCTGGTCTGGACTACTTATGCTGTGATATAAATAGAAAGTTGAGTTTCCAGGACTGTCAGTCTGGCAAAGTTCATTTGACCTCCATTTGTGATGCAAGACTCCTGAAAATAATGGCCTCACTAACATTTATTCTGTGTTTCTATTAACAGGAGGAGTGCTTTTTGAATTTAGAAGCTCCAATTTCAAGAGTATGTGGCTATGACACTCCTTTCCCTCACATCTTTGAGCCTTTCTACATCCCAGACAAATGGAAATGCTATGACGCTGTTCGAAAAATGATTAACTACTGAGCAATAATACAGGTGAGAAATATCTTTTGCTGATGGTTTGCCTGGTAAGGATTCTGACAGAGTGACTGCAAGGTTTAGGCCTAAATTACTACTCAATTATTTATAAGAATTGCCTCTTAAGGCATTGAGCCTTCAATCTTAAAGGAATATTTTTAAGTGGTGCCACTGAAGTCAGTATTTAACATTAATTACCTTGCTTAATCAGTCTGAAAATTAAATGTCTCGAATCCTGAGAAGCAACAAGAACATAAAGTGAACGATGAAAGGAATAGTAATGCCCAGAATACGTTTTCACCTATATTGGAACACTTAGCATTATTTCATAGGCAAACCATGGTGTTAAACGTTATCATTTTTCACTTTTCCGAGAGGCCTGTGAGGTACTAGTAAAGTCCAATTTACACTGAATGTAAGCACTGCATTGCAAACAGGCACAGAGCATTGAAAATACATAAGTACATTTAATATTTTAGAGTTCTGTGACATTAAATATTTATTCTAAATATATTCATTATCATCTGTTATGTAATTTGATCATGCTTTTGGTTTGCAGGGCCCTTCAGGCACCAAGTCTGTGAAGTGATATACATTTCTATTACCTATAGAATAGTCTACTAATAGTCTACTAATCACAATCTGCAGCATCTTTTCTCTTCATGTAGTTGTAATACAATACTAAGTAGTAGCAGTAGACTGTGCAGTCATCAACTATGACCTAGTATTGTTTATTTCTGAGGGAGAACTTCTGGTGTTTAATGACCAAAGTTTAATAGTTAGGAAATGTGTCAACACATTGTATTCTCTGCTTCTCTTTAATGAAGTTAATCAAGTGGCCTAGTTTTTGAGGTTGAGTCATGGTGGGTCTTGTATATCTCAACTAAAAAAGAAGAGGAAAACAACAGGCCTGTTTTTCTTATGCATAAGGAGGTTCTGTAATAGGCCAGGCAGGGAGATTTGAGCCAAGGAAAGGAAGGCCAAGGTGGGCCCTATATCCTGGGCTCCCTCTTGTGTCCATTTTACCTGTACATTAAGTTGTGAATTACATTTAGGGCTAGAAATAAGAGATTGTAAATACCTCAGTGTTAATCTCGTTTATATGTGTACTTTCTGGAGGATTTTTTGCATTTTGCTCTCTTAGTTTCCCTCGAATGCCTGTATGTGAAAAGGGAATGTTACCTTTCAGGCAGTGTCTCCCCAAAATAAGGTAGTTCCACTTACAATATTTGTCCAAAATCACCTATTCCTGATGTACTAGGATGTTTCCTTAGGATTAGAGCTGAAGAATGTTGTGGCCTTTTTCCCTGTGAGGGTGGTGAGACACTGGAACAGGTTGACCACAGAGGCTGGGGATACCTCATCCCTGGAAGTATTCCAGGCCAGGCTGGATGGGGCTTCGAACAACATGGTCTGGTGTCCCTGCCTTGGCAGAGGAGTTTGAAACTAGATAATTTTTAAGGTCTCTTCCAACCCAAACCATTCTACTATTTTATGAACTTTTTTGTAGAGTATGTGGTAAACACTCTCTCTTCCATGACAGTTGTCCTTGCCTTTTGTCTGAGTTGAAGTAAAATCAAAGACTTATTTTATTTTTTGTTGGACACCTCTGTAATAAAGTCAGTGAAGATTTCCTTAAAAGAATGGGTTGTGTGTGCTCTTTGAAGAAAGTTATGAGGCCATACTAGGTAGCCTCTAATCTGTTTCTTTCCAAAGGAAACCAAAGGAACAAAGGAAAGGGGGACAAACTGAGGACATTTGGTAGTTCAGAAACTTAGTTTAACCTCCATTCCTCTACTGAATGGTAAAGTGAGGGAGGTATGAGAAGCAAAAATGTGTATTCTGAGATTGTATTGAATACACACACAGTCCAATTTTCACACTTGAAGTCCTCACTAAACGTTTCTGTGAAGATAATATGGACTAAAACGTGGAAAGTTCATCTACATTTTTTACCTTTCTTCTATGATCTGTGCCACACACAAATAACAGAGGTGGTTATTGGCCAGCTGAAAACATTGGTTTAGCATATCAAAGAGAAGGTTTACTAACGGCTGTCTGGAAAACAATGAGAAGACACAGAAAACTCTGTTTTCTGGTTTGTCTCAGAAAACATTCAGGGATGGGGCCCATAACACCGTGTCTTTTGGTGAGTGTGACTAGATTTTAGTGTTACAGAATGAGCTGCTCAAAGGGTTTTTTTCAAAGAGAGAACCTTAATGTGCCTTGTTGTAAGGTATCTTTCAGGGAACTGTTCCATTATTTTTCTGTGTGCTATAGTAGATAATTGGTCTTACATACTTGACGTGGCAGTTGTAGGAGTTCTCCATGCTCTCATCTACTTCACAGAGTTTACATATAAGGTAGTGTGTTCACGTTTCTGAGAAATGGAAGGTTTGCTTTACATTTGCTTCTTTTTGTTCCAATTGTAACCATTATTAGTGACATTACTTGCTGTTGGTCAGGACTGATGAGGCTAATGTGTTCCAGACCATCTTATGTGTACAGAGACAGGGATATGTTTTCTAAGATATGATGTTACAGTTTGTGTGGATTTGAGTACAGCTATAGCCTTCTGGATGTTAGAAAAGTTAGTTCTCTTCTTGTCCTACTACTGGAGAGACAGAGGAGCTAGCACATTCAGGTGAAGAGAGATTTAGGGTTGACTTTTGAGCTGCAGGAGTGGCCAGGCTGGCTAAGTTGCTGCTTGGCTTGTGTTTCAAGTCATTTCTGTTAGATACAACCTGAGGGAGTGGCTGGCTATCACCTTCTTTTCCCTTAATCCACAACTTTCTAGAAGTTACTTCATCTATTGCTTTCAGGCAGGCTGTGGGGATAAAAAGAAAAAGTGAAGTGGTAATTGTCAAATATATCAGTGGTATATATCAGATAGTCCTTTCCAACATGGCCTGAAATCTTTCTAGTTTGAGTGAGAAGTTACCTAAAGCGTCATTTCATGAAGTCTACACAGATACGAGTCCCTGCTCTTGTTACTAGATAACACCATGTTTCATGGTCTACCACTCTTTGAAAGTCCTCTTCAGACCTGGAAACAGGTTCTGTGTTAAAGCATGAGGATGCTAACTCATACTTTTCTTTAAGTTATTGGTGTGTCAATCTTTCTGTCCTTAATTCACACAAGTGGGTAGAATAAATCTACATCTTCTTTAAAAAAAAACCAAGCAAACCAATCTCTCCATCAAATATGTTTGGCTGTGTGTATGAATGTACCTTGTACCCAGAAAGGTTCCTCTCAGGCACCAGAATTAACTTACTACTTTGTGTCTGAGACTAATGCAGGGCCTCAAGCTGAATGCTACAGTCAGTCGTTTCTAAACTTAGCCTTATTATCTTGATGTACATTTGGTTTTATTCAACCGTTGTTGACAGTGTCTCACACATGCATAGTTGTTTATCTTGAGACTGACAGTACAGATGGTTTTCCCTCTCAAAGACAACATTTGACAACACATACTGTATAGTTCACTGATAAGACAAACCAGAGCAAAATCTGTATCTTTCAGCAGCTTCTCAGTTACTAAAAATTATAGCTATGTTAGCTATAAGAGAAATAGATTCCAGGTAGGCAGCTGTATTCCAGATAACTCTCTGTAGTTGGAAAAAAAGATAAAGGGCAAAGAAACAGTGAGATTAGGATGGATATACATTTCCTGGATAGATGGAACAGTGCCTGGCTTCTCATTTGGGGAAGAGAAAGAAAAAAAAGAAGAAACAGAAGAAAACAGACACAAATTTTATAATATGTGCTCTTGTGGTACGTAAAGATGGGGAAGAGTGGCTGCAGCATAGAAATGGCAAAGAGCCAAGCGCTTCTCTGTTACCTCTTGCAGCTTTTTATACCACATTTATTCGGTTTTCTTCTCAAATTCTGAATTTTAAAGCTGTCCCTGACAAGTGCCAGTTTGCCTTGTGAGAGTGTGTGTGTGTATGTGTGTGCATGTAAAGGCACCATTATTATGAATTTAGTCTCTAAAAATACAGTTATCACTCTGAACTTCATTAAGGAATTACTTTATCATAGAATCGTAGAATGGTAGGGGTTGGAAGGGACCTTTAGAGTTCATCTAGTCCAACCCCCTGCAGAAGCAGATTCACCTAGATCAGGTCACATAGGAACATGTCCAGGTGGATCTTGAAGAACTCCAACGAAGGAACCTTCACAACCCCTTTGGGCAGCCTGTGCCAGGGCTCCCTCACCTCAACAGTGAAATAGTTTTTTCTTATGTTTAAGTGGAACTTCTTGTGTTCCAGCTTCATCCCATTACCCCTTGTCCTGTTGCTAGCTACTATAGAAAAAAGGGATGTCCCAACCTCCTGACACCCATCCTTTAGATATTTGTAAATGTTAATAAGATCACCCCTCAGTCTCCTCTTCTCCAGACTAAACAGCCCCAGTTCCTGCAGCCTTTCCTCATATGAAAGATGCTCCAGTCCCCTGATCCCTGATTAGTTCCAAGATTGGTGGCCCTGCACTGGACTCTCTCTAGCACTTCCCTGTCCCTCTTGAGCTGAGGAGCCCAGAACTAGACACAGGACTCCAGATGAGGCCTCAGCAGGGCAGAGGAGACGGGGAGAAGAACCTCCCTCAACCTGCTGGCCACACTCTTCTTGATGCATGCCAGGCTGCCATTGGCCTTCTTGGCCACGAGGGCACATTGCTGGCTCATATTTAGCTTATTATGAATCAGGACTCCCAGGTCTCTCTCTGCAGAGCTGCTCTGCAGCAGTTCTACCCCCAGCCTGTACTGGTGCAGGGGGTAAAGTTTATATAAAGTTTAATCTTGGTGCTTAAAGGTTAGTTGATGTTAGTGGACGATGGGGAGTTGATTTAAATTTACTTTTTTTCTGAGCATATAATTTAAGTTATACTTCAAGATCCAATGAAGTTTGCTCAGAACCAGTGCTCCAGCTGGGAGAGACTGGCAAATGCTTTACCTTTCTCAACCAGTAAGTTATCCTGGGAAACAGGAAGGGATTTAGTAGATACTTTGGTTAGTTATTGTCTGTTCTTTGCATGCCTAATTATTAGGCAGAGCTTCATAGACATTAACTTAAGGTACAGAAAAAAATATGCTTCCTCTCCCTGCTTGGTATGTAAAACATGAGAGACTGGGCAAGATAATTTCTTTTTAACCTGAGACTAACAACCATGCTTTTGTCAACCCAGAATCCCAAATGTGGCAGGCTAGATTGCCTGCCTTTTGTAATGCATTGTCTGTAACCCACTAGAATAAAAAACCTCATAAGTGGGATGCAATGTTCCTGGTTTATAATGTTTTACTGATGAATGGCAGTAGTCATGCAAATAGCCAAGTGATTAATGTCTTATTCACAACCAGGGAGTAGTCCAAATACAACAGTCTGCAAGCACTATGAGTTTGTTAGTATGGCTGTTGCATACTTGCATTCACGCTTTGCTGAGAATTCATGCAAGATCAGGGATAACGAAATGGTCTTTAAAAAACCCTATACATTGGAAAGGTGTTGACTATAGTTTTTTTTTTTTTACAAGACTCTTCTTCACTGTAATAGTAGTTTGATAGTGTATCTAGTACAAGGTTATAAAAACAGCACGTAACCCTTTGCTTAACATGCTAGAGTGGGATGGAAGATGCATCAAGTTGATGCATAAAGGGTGGTAAGTAGTGTTGTCTTGACATCAGATATCAGTTGCAACCTTTCTAATTTCTGCATGTCTGCCTTGATGGCTTAAAAGATATAATATAGTTTTTAATACATGATAAGCATTATATTATAAATCACACACCTTGAGGTTAAAACATTGTTATAAATTGCCATGAAAGGTACTGTGTGTTTAAGTTTGGATATTACTTTCAGGCTAAAGATTTGTAATTTGTTTTGTCATCTTCTTCTGCAGGGATGAGAAGAACAACAGGGAAGTACAGAAGCTGCCTTCAAAACTCTTGACACTTTACTCAGATCTTTTGGGTTTGGAATTCACACAGCAGACTGTTTTCTCTGAACTCAACTATCCTTAGTATTCATCTTGACTATTCTTCAGAAAGTTCAAAGCTTCCTCAATTATGAAATCAATGATGGGCAGATGATTGCTATAATAAGTAGTTTCAATTATTTAAAGATATCCCAGATGTTTTATGAATGTTACACATCAACATGCTTTGCTAAGTTACATCTCTAAACTTCACTGTGTAAATACCAAGCAGGGTTTTATTCAATAAAACATACTATGCACCTGTTGTCTCTTAGTTTTGTTATTTTTGGGGGAGAAACCAAGTTATTTGAATGTGACTGTATTTTCAACAAAATAAACCTTAGACAACCAGACCAGCTTGTGCATCTGGTTTGATGGAGACCTCCTTTAACCAGTGTCATTAGCTGTCTTTCCATTGAGTGGATTCATGTAAAAGAGATTTTTGCTTTGTTGCTGTAGGTGAGAGGTTCCATTGGTACATCTTTGCTGTGATATCTTTAATTATTTTCCCTCTAGATGTGGAATGTGTCTGCTGCTAGGTACTTGTGCAAAATGTTCCAGTTTGTAGAGAAAAGATAACAACTGACATGCTAATGTCATTGGTGAGAGAAGAGGCAGCACATGTACCATTTTCTGTTGTTAAAGACACAGAAATATGAAAGTACCAAAAAAACCTTCTACTAAAAAATTAAACCTGAATGTTTATTTTTCCTGTGCTAGTATAAAGGGCATGGAACATCTCTAAGTGCAAAAAGGAGTCCAGCCTTTCAGATTGAGAGCTTCTGAGTTCAGTGGAGGTTTGCTTCATTTTTAATAATGCCCTTCTTTTCCATATAACAAGCCAAGGACACAGCAAAGATGTGAAAATTATCCTCTCTTGTCCTACATTTCAGGACAGCTCAAAGGGCAGCAGATCTTCTTCCAGCACAGTAGTTTCAAAGCTTATTACTGAATTCCTTTGGTACCAGCTCTGCTCATTTTTTCCACCACCTAAGTGTGAATTCAGCAATTCCTAGACTTTTTGGATGCTTTACTCTCTGTAAAAATCAATCTCATACTGCATTGCTTGTTCTTATATGAGGGAAAGATGGGAGGAGTTGAGAAGTTGTAGCCAGATAACCACATTTCCGTTATTATTTAGGGAGATTTTTCAGGAACAAAGAATTCCTTTGTATACAAATTTGCGAAGGGCAGTCCTCAAGATGATGCCAGGAACATGCCAGGGAGGAAACTCTGGAGGATAACTTCACTCAGAATCATAGAATCATAGAATCATAGAATGGTAGGGGTTGGAAGGGACCTTTAGACATCATCTAGTCCAACCCCCCTGCAGAAGCAGGGTCACATAGGAACATGTCCAGGTGGGTCTTGAAGTCCTCCAAGGAAGGAGACTCCACAACCCCTCTGGGCAGCCTGTGCCAGGGCTCCCTCACCTCACAATGAAATAGTTTTTTCTTATGTTTAAGTGGAACTTTTTGTGTTCCAGCTTCATCCCATTACCCCTTGTCCTATTCTCCCCTATGCCCCTCCATGACCCATTCTGATGATCTGGGACGTTGTTAATTGAGCAAATCCACTGAAGTCCGAGGCCTTCAGGACAGCAACCTTGATTGTGAATGCCAAAGAGCAGACACATTTACCTCAAAGTGGTGTACTTCTTGGGGCTCCTCAGCCACTCTCGTCGCACTCTCCCAAACCTCAGCAGCAATCCTTGTAGCATGGTGCATTGTAATGTGACACAATGCTTGCCATCCAGCAGATGTCAATTCAAAAACAACTTGTACAGATGAATGATGCTAAATGATCTTTTTTTTCAGGACCTACTACCATTTTATGTAAGATTCTGCATCCATAGGTCATAGATTCCCTACGGATTCCCACAACTGATAATGAAGCTATTTGTTAATGCTTCTAATCAAAATGACAACACTAGTCAACCTTCTGTTTGTAAGTCTCCTGTAAATGCTATGTATAGGATTTGTTTACTGTTTTAAATAAGATAGATTCATTATGTATTTTATATTTGTTGTGCTGGATGGAAACTATTTTGGTTTTATGAAGAAAAATGGCTTTTAAAGTCACTGCTCTCTTTTTGGATAATCAACAGATACTGTAGTAACTGCCTTCAAAAAATGTACTGTGACTAGATTTCAAAGCATATAAACTAGATGCAATTATTGTACTGCCGTAGTAAGCTGTGCTTTTGTAATCAATATCCTTAACACTGTCTACTTTGTATTTGCAGTTTCCATAGATGAAAGTAGTTTCTAATTTGGAGCCAGCTGCCTATATGGAAACACAGAATAATGTATTTCTTAATAAACATGTAGAAAATGTTTGCTTTTAATGTGGACTATTACGGTCTGGTTGAGGGGCAAGTTCTGTGTTTTCAGTGATGTGTCATTTTCTTTGATGAGATGAAAAAATTGTTCCTTTCTCCTCTATTTCAGACAATAGAATTCTTTTTTTTCCCCCGTAGCAATGTTGTAAAACAGGTGCTGCTCCGTCAAGCTTGCCTAGATGGCAGCATCCACTCATGTAACCTGTGCTCGTGATGGTGGCTGTTTACGGAGCGTGGTAGGGTAATAAGGGCATTTAGTTCTAAATTGGATGGGAAGGTGTGTGCTGTTACATACAAATAACTGTTTCTCATTAAATTCCTCAGTTAATAATAAAATCCAAAGACAAGTAATATTTTCTGGTGTTTAACTGCTTAGGTCCCTTAATTAGATTCATTAGGTTATGCAAAAAATGTGTGGAGGAATATTCTCAGCTTTAACCTGGACAGTGATTGTTTGTTTCACTCTAAGTAATTCCTTCTAAAGCAAAAATCATGTCAGTGCTCCTTGCTGATAGTCCAGAAAATTAGTAATCTGTTTAGTCATGCTCATTGAATGCCAGTTGCTGGAAATATTGATGGTACCTAGCTTAATGATGGATGCTGAGACTAGAATTCAAGAGAGACACGCACAGCCTTCGTGGGATCCCGGATTTATTAACTGCAGATGAAAGAGTTGTATACTCTTCTTCTGTCATCTGGCTCTGTTAGGACTGTAGAGCTAAAACAACCTTGACATGATAAACAGAGCACCAATTAATAAAAATTTGATTTAAATCATTAGAGATATTCTCTCTCATGGAAGTGCATGTGTTTATAAGAGGATTAACCACTAGGACGTTCTTACTGCAGTAGCCTGGAGCCTTGACACAACGACCTTCTGCTCCTACAGTCTCATAATCAATTCTGAGCTCATGAATCTTTTCAGACAGCTCTGTTGCTCCTGCAGCTAAAAAATGGTGTTCCTAGTGCACTGGTGTATTGCAGAAAGTCTGTTCAGGCCACATAACTTCAGAGGCAGCAACTGAAAGGAATCCATTCAGCAAGCTGGCAGAGATTGTTATCACAGCAGCTTATGGGGTTCAGTGAGCATTATATGTTCATAACAAAATAAGCTGACACAGTCTGTAAGCCCTGCCAGGTTTCAGTAGACTCACCATAAGGATGCAGTTCTTTTGTAGCTCTCTTTTGCTGCCTAGCTGCTCTGCAAGATATGTGTTTGTTAGACACAGGAGATGTGCATCTGACTTTACCATAAATGAGAGGTTTAGAACTTATATGTGGTTGCTTAGGCTTTGGCATCGAGCACTGTTTGAGACACCCTGGGGTATCCTGCATGGTCTCCATGTCTTCAGCTGCTGCTTCCATAGGTCCTATGTGATATCTTGCCAACCCCATGTGTGTCTTGGGTGCGTTAGAGCATCTCAAATGGCACTAATTGCCTGCATTCAAGCATCTAAATGGAGCCCTTTGTTTTTGGGGGCTTGGATAGCTCATGTCTGTCTGGTTTTCTTCTGTGAGCTTGCATAGAATGCTAGCACTGAGATTGGGGCTTACCTCAGTTTTCAAAACAAATTGCTCGAATCCCCAGTAAGTACATAAGGTGGGATACCTGGCACACACATGTGAAAGAAAGAATTGTCTCTGGAGTGACAAGCTGATGCTGAATTGGGCAGTTTGTTCCTTGATATGAACAACTGAGAGCAAAACCTCAGCCTGTTAAATGTCCCCTGGCTGGAGCAAGTTACTGTAACTCACAAGGTGTCAGATGAATATCTGAAGATAACGTGTGGGCAGGACCTGTTTCAGGCTTAGCAACAGTGCTGAGTTAATGGGAGATGAGAGAGCTGCAGTCCCCTTGCTTCCTACAGGAGCACTTTGTGGGATTCAGCTCAGAGTTAAGCCATTTCAAGTGTTGAGATGTAGGTGTGTATGGCTGAATGGAGCAGTTGAGCTAGCCAGTAAGTGCCTTTAGGGTAATCTGACTCATTCTGTAGGCTGAACTGCCTCTACTGACTGCCTTGGTTGAATTGTCTGTTGAATTGTAGTGGAATGTGAGATGCTGTAAGGTACCCTGCCTGGCCTTTGGCTGCTAGTCTAGAAGGGTTCAGATCTCCCATCAGTCCTCAGTCTTACCTGCTAGCTCAGATATATCTTACACATCCTAAGTCATTTCAGAGCTCATTGCTAGATGCTTGTGTGGGCAACAGCACTTAATTCTCCAGCGGCTGCAAATGTGGTTACTAGATGCGTAACTTCAGATAAAATTTCCCATTCCATACTCTCAATGGAAGGGAAAGAGTGGAGTGGCAGCAGGCAGCGTTAGACAGATGCTGGGACCATGTTCTAACTGGTACAAGAAGCTGGGAGAAGATGGTCTGTCCCTCAGTCCAACCGGCACAAGCATCGATGGCCTAACTTATGCTTTGCATCCTGTGAGTTGACCCCAGCCCTCTAACAGAAAGAACTGACTTTCCTGATTAGCAATGCTGATTAATTTTTATTTCAACACTGAGACAACCGCAGCTTTAAGTTTCTTTTACTTGCTTTGAAATAATTTTACAGTCTTTGGTTACTTTTCAAATGGTGATTTTTTTAAAATCTGCCTTGGGGGAAAATAATAAGCCAAAATAATTGTACTGCATTAAGGGTAGAAACTAGTATCTCTTCTTGCTCTTGTAGGACTGTGGATAACTGTTCTACAACTGATGGTAACATGCCACCACTGTTTGAGAAGGACTCCCTGTTGATTCCTGCCTCTAATTAATTCCTTTTATATGATAATTAAATCATTCCTGTTTACTTGCATTCTGTTTGCTTGCAGCTGAGTACTTGCTGAAAATGAAATTGCCTGAATTTATGACGCCTGTGATTGTACTACTTCTTGCAGTGTTTGCAAGGTCTGCTGTGCCTGAGCCACTGCTAGTTCCAGTTCTGTGTGGTCTCAGGCCTTTTTGAGGTAAGCACCGCAGGCTTTCCACCACAGCCCTTGTGACCATCCCTCTTAGGCTGGGTACTGAAGCAGTGCAGGTGAGCACAGTTGCATGTTTATGTCCTTCCAGTCAAAGCCTCTCTGGTTAGCTCTCACTATGAACTCAGGCTGCTTACAGAATCTTAGGGGGTGGAAGGGACCTCAAAAGATCATCCAGTCCAACCCCTCTCCCAGAGCAGGACAACCTGGAGTTGGTCACACAGGAACTTGTCCAGGTTGGTTTTGAATGTCTCCAGAGAAGGAGACTCCACAATCAACCTGGGCAGCCTGTTCTAGTGGTCCCTCACCTGAACAAGGAAGAAGTTTTTTCCTTGTGTTTCTTTGGAACCTCTTACTTTCCAGCTTGTACATGTTGCCCCTTGCGCTGTCATTGGATATCATTGACAACAGCCTGGCTCCATCCTCCTGACACCTGCCCTTTACATATTTGTAAACATTAATGAGGTCACCCCTCAATCTCCTCAAAGCTGAAAGAGCCCCAGCTCCCTCAGCCTTTCATCAGAAGGGAGATGCTCCACTCCCTTCACCATCATTGTGGCTCTGTGCCGAACTCTCTCCAGCAGCTCCCTGTCCTTCTTAAACTGAGGGGCCTAGAACTGGACACAAGATTCCAGATGTGGTCTCATGAGGGCAGAGTAGATGGGGAGGAGAACCTCTCTCAACCTACTGCCCACACCCTGATCTGGACTTCTCCTGCCTTTCCTGCAGGAAACTTGTAGGCCAAGGCATATGGTGCATGTGCAGAGCTGCTCCAGTGGCTGATGGGCTGGTGGGGAGCAGTCCCCACCACTTCCTGCACCACACACCTGTGGGTCGGTGAGAGTCCTTGCATACGAACGTCGTTTGCTTGGCTTCTACTGCATGGCCAATAAATGACAGAGCCCTGTCTCCTCTGCTGCCCTGGCACTTTAGTCTGTGCCAAGGGCTTTGAGACAGCCTCTGCCATGGGTCTGGCATGGATGTGCAGAGCAACACCAGGTTCCCAAGGGCTTGTGGTTTGGTGTAGGCCAAGGGCAGGAGTGCTCCCACACACTCAGGCCCTGTCTGAGCTGTGGCAGTGGGACTGTGGGGGTGAAGCTGACTGCCGCCTTCAAAGGGCACCTTGAAGTCCTTGCAGATACAGCCTTGCCTGCCTTTGAAGCTGCTGAGACCATATGACAGTCACAACCATGCCTCATTCCAGAGCTGTCGAGGCTGCTTGGTGCCCCACTGGGAGACACTCGGAGGAGCTGGATCAGTCCCGTGAGCCGAGTATGGTGTGTGGCTGCATGTGCAGGTGGTAGGGCTCAGCAGTGATGACACAGAGGAAGCATCTGAGAGTGATCAAAACCCACCTGGATGGGTTCCTGTGTGACCTACTCGAGGAGGTCCTGCTCTGGCAGGGGGGTTGAACTGGATGATCTTTGGAGGTCTCTTCCAGCCCTTAAGATTCTGTGATTCTTGCTTAGCATTGACCTGGGACCTGACAGGCACTGCCTGACTTGAAGCCCTTGGCTTCCCACGTGCTTGGGTAGATCAGACACCTTAAACTCTTTAGTTGCCAATCCAGGGTTTTGCAGGAAGGGCCCAACCTATGTATGTTTAAAATTTTGGGCTAATTTGGTGCAGAAGATGGGGTAAGGTGCCTCCAGCAGGATCCACAGCTGCAATGCAGTGCAGTAGACTTTCCTCTACCACCTAGCTTGGTGTAGGGCAGTGCCTCGAGTTAAAGCAGAACATGTTTGAGAGGTATGTGTCACATCTAAGAGTGCTTTTTGGTAGTTATTCATCCCATAAAAAACCAGAAAGGTCGTGTCTACTGTGATAATAAAGCTCTAATACCTACTGATTTGACTTCAGGGATTTTCAAGCAGGGAGGCAGGGGAGGAGTAAAGCACGGCTTATCCAAGTGTGGCTCCGATGGCTTCATGACATCTCATGTTGTAACCCACTGGTCCTGTGTTTTGTTCACAAAACAGAATTTGACTTAGGAAGGCAAGTGTGACCAGTTTGCTATTCAAATGTTAATGCACAGAGAGTAAAAGGTCTAAGGACAAGGTTAGAGCAACCATTACTTATTCCTTTCCAGTGACTTTTTTCTCATCATCTCCCTGCCTATCTCTTCAGTAAAGTTTCCTCCTCCTTTTTTGCCAACCACTTACCTACTTTTTCAACTATAGCATTTTTCAACATTTAAAACTTTGTCTCACTTGCTAGTAATAAAACCAAAGTGTAGGTTATCAAGCTGTTCCTCATTTGGTATTTGTTTTCCTTGATTTAGAGGTGCATGAAGCAAAGGCACATGGGTATTGAATTGTTTTGCAGGGCAGAACCAGTCTGAAGCCCTTGCCTTCTGCCTTGGATCCTTTCCTTCCTAGCTTTGCCTTGTGCCACAGCCAACCCATGGCTTCCCCAGATGTAAGGAGACTTTGCTGTTCCCAGGCAGGGGCCAGGGTTGATCCAGGGGAGGTGATGGAATGGATACCACAGCTGCAGCTGCTGCTGCTGACAGGTGATGAGAGGGAGAGGGCAAAGAGGTGTGAGGTGGGTACTAGCATTTCGTAGCAGAGTTGTAGCCATGCCTGCCCTCAAACAGTGATCACAACATCCCTAGGCTTCCCCTCCACTGCCAGTCCCAGCCCCAGCCCCTCTGGAGGGGGAGCCAGCCTGGCCATCACAGACTGTGCTCTGCCTGCTACCACCCTATCTCTCCCTTTGCTGTTTGATCTTGTTCCTCCTTCCCTAGGTGGAGGCAGTTTTGGTGACTTACAGCTATTCACTGCTCAGGGCTGTCAGGAGGCTGGAACACCCACTCAGACCATCCATAGAGGTGTTATCATTTGCATAGTGTGAGCCTCAAGACTTTGGAGATGGTGCTTTATCTAATTAGCTTTCAGCAGATAACCTGTGATTCATCTTGTGTTATGAGCAGGGAATTTGCTGAGAGTTTTCTTGTCAGCTTTGCTAACTGAGCCCCCAGCTACTGTAGTGCTGCAGGTGAAGTGAAGCCTGACGCAAATTTGTCTGGGTTTCTGCTGATACCACACTAGCTCATTCTCCTCAGGCTGGTGCTACCTCTACTCTTGCAAAGCTGTTTGTGGCAGGACAGGAACTGCCTGATTTCAGCCTGCTGTTTGGGGGAGGAGGATGCTCCTGTTTATTGATATGGTTAAAAAGATCATCATAGTGCTTAGCTGCAAAAGCAAACTGATATTTCTGTATGTATCTATCCACACTGAAATGAGGGAGGCTGCTCTTGAATGAATCTGACTCCCTGAGGCTGAAGTTTAAAGTTTTTTTCCCAAGTTTAATTATTTTTATTTTTAAGGACAAACAGTCCTTGGGTTTCAGTCATTTCTTTCTGTTTTGTTGTTAATTTCTGCCATAGATATTAACAGTCCTTCATCTAGGTATAAATTCAGAGACATTTTCTAAGCAGGTTCTTTGGGTTTATTTGTTTATGTTTCAGACAGGGAGAATAGTTAAATTCAGGTGGGCTTTGTTCTTTTATTATTTATTTATTAAGCTCTTTAATCCTTAATTAATACTCTGACACTGAGAAATCTACCAGGCAAACCTTGGCACGGTCCTTTGTGAGCAGTTGAGTTATGACTGCAAATACTCCCTATTCACTGCCAGGGAACTTAGGTATGTAGATGCTGTATCTGAGAAATAAAGCCATGGCTATATTGTCATGTGTCCTGTATACCTGGAAAACATCAGTGCTTGCCACCCAGTCACCTGGCCTTGGCCATGCCAGCTAAGATGATGACATGGCTTGTGCAGGACCAGCCACCGCTCTGCAGGTCCCTCCAGCCTGGGGAGGGTGCTGAAGGCTGCATAGAATCACAGAATGGTAGGGGTTGGAAAGGACCTCCAAAGATCTAGTCCAGCCTACTGATAAAGCAGATTTACCTCAATCAGGTTACACAGGAACATGTCCAAATGGGGAAAACCTCTAGAGAAGGAGCCTCCGCACCCTCCCTGGGCAGCCTGTGCCAGGGCTCCCTCACCTCAACAGTAAAAGAGTTTTTCCTTATGTTTAAGTGGAAAGGAGCACACTGCTCATGCTGGCAGGAGCACCAGATCAGAAGTGTGCTCGTGTGCATTTGCAAGTGAATAAGGGGTTCAGGTCTGGGCCAGCATCACCAGCTGAATGTTGGGCCTACAGAGGCTGAATGAACTTCCAGCTGCTCTGCTGCTATCCTGTGAGTCCTTACAGCATGTGGCTGTAGGCTCTGCACCGTCCCTGTGTGCTGAGACCATGGGGCAGGAAGATTTCAGGCTCTCATTTGCACATAAAACCTCTTTTCCTTCCAGGGCTGCTGAACTGTGTGGGTGGCAACCCTTTCAGCTTCACCAGCCATTCGTTTCCTCTGCCCACAGTGGAAATGATTAGATGTCCCTCTGCCCCAGACAGAAGCTTCTCACTTTGTAATTTGCCAGCCCCAGCTCACCGGGAGCGGGCCCAGCGTGGCTGTGTGGCACACAGCAGCATCCCAAAATGGTGCTCAGCTCTGGAGGCTGCTAATGATATGGAGACCAAGGATGAGCTCAGCTGGCCCACCCCAGGGCTATTTATGCACTTCGGATTGATTTGATCAAAAGTTATGGGTAATGGAGACCAATGGTGCTGACTCCATCCAGCTTGGTGTGGAAGTGTGTGAATTTTAAGCTAGTGGAGCAGTGACTACTGGTGGCACGTGCGTGTGTTGTATGTACTTATCTGGAGTCCCATGTCCAGTTCTGGGCTCCTCAGCTCAAGAGGGACAGGGAAGTGCTGGGGAGAGTCCAGCACAGGGCCACCAAGATGATCAGGGGACTGGAACATCTTTCATATGAGGAAAGGCTGCGGGAACTGGGTCTGTTTAGTCTGGAGATTGAGGGGAGATCTTATTAACATTTACAAATATCTAAATGGTGGGTGTCAGGAGGTTGGGACATCCCTTTTTTCTATAGTAGCTAGCAACAGGGCAAGGGGTAATGGGATGAAGCTGGAACACAAAAAGTTCCATTCAAATATAAGAAAAAACTATTTCAGTGTGAGGGAGCTCTGGCACAGGCTGCCCAGAGAGGGTGTGGAGTCTCCTTCCTTGGAGGTCTTCAGGACCCACCTGGACATGTTCCTATGTGACCTGATCTAGGTGACCCTGCTTCTGCAGGGGGGTTGGACTAGATGATGTCTAAAGGTCCCTTCCAACCCTACCATTCTATGATTTTATAATACACTCTGGTGAAGAGCATACTCTAGATACTTGATCGTCTTGGAAAAAAAAATGAAACCAACAAAACACTGCTCAGAAAATTGTTAAGAGGCTGTATATAGCATGTCACTTTAGCTGCATCCCATTATCTGAAATGAGATGTTCAGAAACATCTCAGTCAAAAAAAAAAAAACTCAAGAAAGTGACAAAATGCGGTGAAGGCTATAAATCATAAACTACAAAGCAAGCCCACATCTTTCAACAAAAGCTGCTTTATTCAGGCAATGAAGTGCACTTAGGCGTAACTTGAAATAGCATGCATCAGAAAAACTCTCAAATTCTATATAATTTGACAAAATTAAATGTAGGTAATTCATCCTGCTACAATTTACTGCCTTGCCCCTTGTGCCTACAATGTTGATATTCATCATAGACTCTAGCAGTTTATTTCAGTGAAAGCCAACCCACACTTGCAGAGCCCAGATTATAATTATCCCTCTCCCAAGTGCCAGCCGCGGCTGCCTCCGTTGCCCGTCTGAGTGCCGGCAGAGCCAGCCCCAGGCAGAGAGGCATTTGCAGCACGGGCGGGCATGTCCCTGAGCATGCTGCTGCCTGCCTGCAGCCCCTGTTTTCCTTCTGGACTTCCTCAGCACTGCTCTCTTTTGTTCCTTGTTTTGCTCCTCTTGTCCCCAGTGTAACTGCAGCTCTGCCTTTTCACTGCTGAGGTCTGGGGATGTCAAGTTTGTATGAGGAAAAGCACTGTTTCAGGCAGTATAAACAGGAGAAGAAAGTTCTGGAAGCTCTTTTTTGTCCTGGCTGTTAGCTTCAAAGAAGGGAGAGACTGGTGATGGCAGCTGTGAGATGGACAGATGGGCCATGGGGCTGTAAGTCTGGCTTCTCCTGCTGACAGAGCATTGGCACAGGCTGCCCAGGGGGGATGTGGAGACTCCTTCCTTGGAGGTTTTCAAGACCCATCTGGACATGTTCCTATGCGACCTGATGTAGGTGACCCTGCTTCTGCAGGGGGGTTGGACTAGATTATCTCTAAAGGTCCCTTCCAATTCCTACCATTTTGTGATTCTATGATTCTATGTACCAGAGAACTGTTGTGGTTTAGTGCATGACCTCACAGCACTGGGATATTAACCATGCAACTAAACCAGGCATGGATATTTTCCATGGAAACACAGGGGCCTATTCTGAGACACACTGGGAAGAGCTGCTGGTCTATCAAAGAGTGCAAACCTCCCCAAAGACAGTGGAGAGGTGCTCATGGATAGGTAGGGCTGTGGCCATGGCACTATCAGCTTGTCCAGAGTGTGTGGGCACACGAGGAGCATATTTTGGGAGAGATAACCCAGACATGATGGTACTTGCAGCAGCTCTTTGCTCAGCCAACGATCAGGGACTGGCGCAGAGCAAACAGGCAATGCCATGCCATGGTGCCAAGAGCAGACAGCAACCTGGCTCTGCCATGGAGACGGGAACAAAAGGCCATTATACAGCCCGAACTGTGGTCCCAGCGTTCCTTGCTGTTACTGGTGCAATGCCATTGGAAATGTCATGAGACATGCAATGAGCAGGATGAAATCTTCCCCTACTCCCACAGCCAGTAATCCATGGCACGGGGACAAACAAATACATCAGGGAAGAGCTGAGGAGCTTCTGTCACCATGATCACCTTAAAAAAACACCTAATCTCTTTCATTTCTAGTTTAAGAGTACCATGATATTGTCAGTAAGCATTGTATACTGACATATGTCTGTATTGTATGTACTCAGCCTGGTATATATACTATGAGACTGACTGTTGATTTTTAATCTGCATTTATTACCAAGGTTCAGTTAATTCCTTTGCTTCTCCTTTCTTTGCTTTGTTTGTCTTTGTTGGAAGAAATGACCAAGAGGCTCCTCCCGTGATTTATGTGGAGAACATCTAAAAATCTGGACAGCAACGAGCTACATTAATTCTTTGATGTGGACTTGACACCCAGATGTGTGTTTAAAGGCATGAAGTTACTTTAAGTTCTGCCATATGAGATATGGTTTAGTTTAGCAATGGGCTTGACAGTGTGAGGTGAGTGGTTGGACTTGATGATCTTAAAGGTCTTTTCCAACTGTAATGATTCTGTGATTCTGTGATATCAACCTGAACCCTCCCAACCATTTATTTTCACCATCATGTTGTTTTTTTTTTTTTGATTTTTTTTTATGTTCTTTGTGTGAAAAAACCACACATGAGAGAAAAGTGCCAAGTTTCTGCCACTTTGCCAAACACCAGGATGCACCCAGGTAACTCAATTGGAAGAGAGGGATTCCACTTGGGATGGATCCACTTGCTTGCTGGGATATAGTTTTAGTTTCAGAGACTGAAGACAGGGCTTGTAGAAGTGGTAGCTAAAAATACTTTAGTACAGATGTAAGATTTCCAAATTGACACAATTTCTTTAACCAAAAAACCTGTTTAAACTAAGCCCTTGATTTATTTTTTCTCTTTCCACTGCCTCTTAGCCTTGGCCACCCCCAGCTTGCACATAAGTCCAGGTATGGGTAAAGATGATAAAAAACATGCCAGAAAGTACAAAGGAGGTTAACTTGTGTATTTAGCCATTCCCTAAGTAGCACTGGATGGGCTTTCAGGGAGAGATTACCGTATCCATACCTTTCTATTTTTACATCCTGCAGCAAACATGTTATTACCACAGAACTGAGCGGAGCCTGCTAAGAAATAAAACTTAATGCATGGCCTCTTGCACACCAGAGGAAGCCAGTGCCACAAGCCCAGACAAGGGAGTTTGCAGTGTGTTGTCTCTGGAAGCAGTGCTGGGGAAGGGGCAGGATCTGACGGGGATGCCTGACCTGGAGGAATCTGCTCCTCGCTTTGCCTCAGGGGAGCCTCAGCCACCCCCTGCCCTGGTCACAGCTCCCAGCAGAGGAAGGGTCCCAGTATGAAAATCAGAGCTAGTTCCTTGTTTTCCATGTCCTGAAGGGGAAGCTGTGGGCCACCACTTGCACCCAAACTTCCTGGCACCTTCAGAGCTTTGCAGAGAGAAATAAATTTTATCATGCCCTTTGGAAGTCTTCTAGTTCACAACTAGTACACAGGTTAGTGGTTTCACTGCACAACTCAGCTGCCAGGGTTAAAGCTACTGTGCATCCAAAAAATAATCATAATTAACCCCCCCAATTTTCCTTTTACATGAGCATGTCAAAAAATACAGGAAATCCATGGAAAGTTAAATGGGCTTTTCATATTGACAGGTCTCATAAGATTAAGACATTTGCTGAAAAGCCCTTTCACAAGCAGTATTTACGCCAAGCATTCCCTTCTGAAGCTCACAAAATATCTGAGGCATTAAAAAAATCCAAGTTCAGTACCTGTATGGCTTCCAGTTACAATAAAGTCAGTCACATGGCAGATATGATTGGACTGATCCTCTGTAGCATTTTGGGGTTGTTTACCTATTTGAAGTTCTCTAATTCAGATCCTTGTGCCAGGAGCATCTAGCAACTTTTTCACGCTGAAATGTTTTTGGAGTGTTATTTTTCACTGTGTTCTCTCACAAGCCTACTTTGAGTTTTGAAACAAACTGAAAAGGCAACAAATGAGAGGCACAACTGGTGCACTGAGCACAATTCTCACCACAAATGTTTGCGGAAGAGAGCTGCTCTGTACAAAACACAGCAGCTTTTGCTCTTGAGAATCTCCTCTGGGCAAAATTGTGTTTGTGGAAATGTGGTGCAAGTTAATTAGAAAACAGCCACTGGTCCCAGAGGGGTGGCTTCTTCAGTGGAGAGCACTGTGGCTTAGCCAGGCCAGGGTGACATATGTTAACTGCAATAAGAATGACTAGGACTATCTTGTTTACTTGCTTAATTCCAGCAAGATCTCCAACTAGCAAGATAAGCTTGGCTCTATAGGAAGGGACAATGGGGGTAGATAAGAAGATTTCAGAAACAGAACATCATGTATGGAGCAAACACAGATGCTGGCAGACACTGCACTGGAGAGCCAGGGCCAACCATGAGTCGTGTCACCTTGGCAATAGACTTCACGCTTGGGTGGTTTGGAGATTTCCCAGGGAAGGTTATAGCACCTGGGAGATGCCAGAAGAAAGAGAAGAAACAAGATTGCAACTCAATGCCAGCTGTGAACATGGTGTAAAACCCTCACCCAAAACTGGCAGGTTGGTTTAAGGTGATGACAGCAATTGGGCAAAGGTGATGGCAATTGCCTTTTCTCTTTTGGGTGGGCTAAGGGATGCCTCCTGTGGCTGTGCTGTTGGCTGGTGGCAGGAGTCCTGGATTTGTGTTTGAGTAAATATCTTGCAGTACCTACTCCTGGCGTGCAGGCAAAGGTGCCAAGCAATGTCTAGCACAGGAAGGAGGCCTGAATTAGTCTTGTTTGCTTTTCTCTGGAGGAGAACAGCAGATGCAGCTCAACAGGAGACAGTAAAGGTCAATAGTGCTGAGGAATTTTGTTTGCTTGGTGAGCCTGTACTGGTTCAGCAACAATGGAAAGGCCAGAGAAAAGGTCAAGGAGAGAAGCTGGTGAAAACCCTTCAGCAGGTAAAACATTGAAACACTGAAGTACCAACACTGCTTTCTGGTGGAAATACATGTGGATTGTACAAGTTAAAACCGTTCACTTTGTCTTATAATGTTGACGTGCTGAGTTATGACTCTGGAAATGTCTGAGAGCTGAACCACAACCACTGAGCTATACTAGGAAAGCTGGTTAGGTCAGGCACACAGTGATATGGAAAGATGGCAAGGTCCTTGCAAACACGGACCCAGAAAATGTTTGGGAAGAGAGGTCACGGATGACCAAGAGCATTGTGTCAACAAAACATTAGCAAAGACCTAAATGAGCCGAAGATCATCTGAAAGGAAGCAGATGAAAGAGCCAATGGCTGCGGTTTTGGAGACATCATCTGCTGGGTTTCTGAGTCACAGAGACCAAAACCAGATAGGAAAAAGAACTGGAAAGTCACAACTATGGCTGGGTGGATCTGGGGATGAACCACTCATTTCTTTTGCATGTACTGTATTGCTGATTTGCTCCATATTTGAATTGAAAAATAGGGCTTTTTACACCCAGGAAAATGAGTGACACTTGTGAGCTTAATTCATACCACTTGTGTCACTGCTTCTGTGAATCTGCTGGCCAGCAATGTTAAGTGTACGTGGGAACCTTGGACTGTCCCTTGCTTTCATTTCCTCTACTTACTACGCCTATGGTGAGACACTGGAAGTGGGGATGAGCGTTACAAAGCCAGGTTGCTTTTGCTGGATCCCATTGCATTGCACTCCAGCTACTTTCCTTTCCCATGAAGCCAGTGGCTCGTGCATGCTGTGGTGCTACAGAGCTTTCTGTCCCAGGGTAATAGCTGGAGAGGCAACAACTGTCCTGCACTCATGGACAGATTTGTGCACGACTGCATCTGTATCTGTAACACAATGAGATGCAGCAAGTTATGACCCGCATTTTTTACAATGTGCTGTGCTTGCTTGGAGCCTGGCTGAGGATGAGACTTTTCTGTCACATTCCTGAGAGTTTGGGGGAAGATTTCTGGGGAACTTTTATGGGGTGTTGCTGAAGGCCACCATGGCAAAGTAATTGAACTATGTGACACTGACTGCTTCTCAGTTACTAATAGCTTCATGGTGTCTGGTGGATGGGGATGCCATCGTGACTGTGGGATCTGATGTTTTCCATCACTCCTGATGCTCAGTGACTTTGTGGGAGTGGTGTCTGATGTGCTAATGTTTTCCTTCTATTCGTGTAGGCAGTGGCATATCACATCTTGTGGCTGCAATTTCTAACAGCCATCCTATGGTACACATAGGAACATCAGCGGAAGAAGAAAGAGTAACAGTGATCTGCCTGGGCTCAGTTTCTACAGCTTTAGTTGACAAATTCAGGGTTTCCACCAGCAGACAGAACAGAAAGTCTTGTCAAAACATCTTTTGCCTACAGGAAGAGGTAAGATCCATTTTTATCCCGAGTGAAACCCTGACACAGTCAGTTATGGGGTGTTCCTGGTTACTACAGTCCCAGAAATATATGTCACGTGGTCCCTTCAACAGGTCATTTCAATGGCTTTTCACTAGAAAAGGTAGCTTTGTTTTCAATTGTCATTGCAAAGCAATGCTAGGAATGTGGTTGAGAAATGCTATGACATAAAACATGGACCCACTTCAAAATAACTTCTAAATGAGTTTTCTGTATAATCTTCCCTGTTTAGACTTAGGCTGCTTTTTTCCCTCCCAAAATGCTGATGGCACTTTGTAGACCACAACACATCATTTCACAAGTGCACTGAGCTCCTGGTCCACAAGTTCCCAGAGTCTGTCCAGTCACTTCCCATCAAAGATGCCTGCAGCTCACCAAAGAGCTCCATTTCGATTGCATTTCTGTGATTATGGCACAGGATATCTCTCTCTGAGCACACATTTTTCTCCACATCAAAGACACTTGTTCCCTTGTTCAGATCAAAGATGCTTCCCAAGTGTTAGAAGTTTCTTACATTAAGCACTAAGCTGAACAATTACAGCTCACTTATTTGATGCCTTTATCAAACTGTACCACAGTACATTTATTACTTTCTACTTTGTGCTCTCTCTGCTGCATGTACTCTTTGTTTGTTTTCTTTTAACCTCAGAATCACAGGAAGGCTGGCACCTGGCATTGCAGCAGCTTTGGTGTTCCTGTTCTAACACAACCCTTTTCCTGTTTGTTTTTTTAAGGTTTCACAGAGTGCTTGGATACATATTCCAGAAGGTTATGGCAGGTATGTAGAACTGGATTGTGGGTTCCCACATGATATTAATGAAAAAAATGAGACTAAGTGCCCAGCCAAATGGATGTAGCAGCCGACAAGGAGGTCCAGGGAGCTGTTTCTTATCACGCTTGGGCGTATTCCTTGGAGTAATTGTCTCTACGCCCTAGAAATTACTCAGAGTATCAGACCATATGCACTTTAAAAGCACGAGACTGTCCTTTGCTATTGGCTAATAAGGCAGAAAGCTCTGATAACACTAGTTTAGAAAAAAGAACCAAACCAAACAAACAAGTGAGACCTGCCCAAAATATACAGATACTGTTTTCAGCACCATGGTCCAGTGAACTGTCAAGGCCAAGTGTATAATCCCTCCCTATCCTTACCAAGTGAGGACAGGTGGGAGGGGATGATGGGTCTTGGGAAGCAGTTAAGTGGCTCTGATGTTCCCAGGCCTTCGGAAAATCTTCTATGCCTTCAGAAAGAAAAGGTGCTTGCAAGCAAACGCCTCAGATTTGGGGGAGTCAAGTTTGAGCCTCTTCAGTATTTTGGTGGTTGGCAAGACAGCCAAAAGAAAGCGGGTGGCTTTCCTGCCTTTTCCTCCCATTGTGCCCACAGATACTTTTCACAAAAGGCCCCAGTGAGTAAAGTCCCCACAGTGATGTATGAAGGAGGTACTGATCACGGGACTGCTAAACATACAAGTGAGGAGTGAGGAAGGCTGAACAGCTTGTGCCTCTTGAGCAGCCACAGCAACTGAGTCCAGATGCTGGAGAGCTCCCAGCTGCAGACAAAATGGGGGCTAAAAAAAATCTAGTCAAGTTTCAGGGTGAGGCAGACAACATTTTCCCAGTAGAGATGGGAAGCATTAGCACCGCTATGTATGATTTTGTTTAGCAAACTGTCTCCAGCTCTGATCAGCTGTGTTTTAATAAAAGATAAACTGGAACAGATGTAGTGGAAGGCTCTAAGGGTGATCAAGGTAGCGGGAACTCTGTCTTCCACATGGAAACTGAGGACTCATTTGGTTTAATGATACAAAGAAAGACTTCATGAAAAAATAAGGTGCAAAATCATAGAGAAAATAACTTCAGATTAAATGGCAGTGCTGACAGTAGGAAAAAAAACGATGATGAAGAAAATTAGGTCAGAAATGAGAAACTGTCCAGCTGTCCAAGAAATGTCATCTGGAAGGAGCTTTCTAACCAAACAGAGCATTGAGAAGTTGAGATGGCTTCAGAAGGACCTCAATAGGTGTGGGGAAGGCTTTGTGTGACACCGGGAATGTGCCTTCACACTCTCCAGTTGCCTCTGAAATCTCCTGGTGCAATGCCATGTCTCCTGCCACTCTGTGTACTGCAGTCACTGTGAGGTACCAGAAAATCATCTGTTTGTCTCTGGACACCCCTGAGCCACCACGTACCTGTAAAAGCACCTGGCCTTAGGCCATACATTATCCATGTTATATTTCATAGTGCTGGGAAACACAAGTTTTTTTGGTGTCTGTACTGCTGTTCACTTCTGTAAACCAGAGCTGTTACAGCTGGGCTGCTTAGCAGAAGTGCTAGGAAGACTAATGTATGAAAGCTGGTGAGATGCTCAGATGCTGCTGTTATGTGGGTACACAAAGCAAGCAGGTTGGGATTTCAAAAACTTGGAGGAAACTGAAAGCCAATGATGCCTTTATTCCTGTATCCCTGGAGAACTTTTGAAAGTCCTTTGCTCTGAAGGCAAAGAAAACCCTTTAAAAATATTTTATTTTGCAACTGATCCTCTGAAAGTTTACTGGGAAGAAAAGAGCAGGGGAATGCACTGCCTGGCCTGTGATTAGTGTGCACAGAACTTTTCTCTCATCTTTCTGCTGTATACTTCAGATCCTCACTTTTCCTTTCATCTTCCAATCACTTATGCTCAGATTTTCATTCGTCCACGGCCTTGCAGAGGTCCCCTCAGCACACACTGCTTAGAAAGCTGAAGTCTGCAAAGCAAAGCTAGCTTCTATCCACTGCCTTTTGGAAGAGTGCCTTGCTCCAAAGTGTCTTCTCATTCCCAGCAAAGGCAGCTGAGGCTAAAATTATTATCCCTCACATGTTCCCTCCCTTTGGCTGGAGGTCAGTTCCATGGTAATCAGCTGGTCTAAGTTTATCTCTATAAATGCATATTGTTGTGTAAACAGGAAGGAAAAGTGACATGACATTTGTGTAGTCTGGGTGTTGTTTACAGGGGACCTGACGACTACCAATGAACCATGGGTGGGCAGGAGGAGGATGGCGATTGCTTCCATCTGTCTGTCTTTGAGGTATCACCTACGTGTTTCTGTCAAACATCTATGGGGAAGATTACAGTGACCATAGTTCATATTTGGTGATGGTTAGGAGACATCATGAAAAGAATGCAAAAGATCAAGTCGAAATCATTCCTAAATACAGAACAGAACAAACTAGCTGGAAAGGGTCTTCGAACATCTGAAACAGCCAGTGCTACGCTGCTGCTCTCTTGTCTCTGGGGCATGAGGTGGAGGAGCCTAGAAAGCACACTTCTTCCCCTACCCATTCCCTTAGCCTTTCTGCTTAAGTTTTGCTCTGAGAAGTAGTTCATGATTTTCACCTCAGATTTGACGAAATACAGTCCACTTGTGTGGCTCTGATTACTCTTTTATTTATCTCTGTGTGTGTTGCATTTGTGTCTTTACTGAGGTTATTTCTCAAAGAACAGGCCCTGCGGTGCTCTAAGTGTTACCCAAGCACAGCTGTAAGGAATTAATAGACTTAGAGGGTCTGGTCAATATAACAACAAGGAAAAAAAGAACAATTTCCTCCTGGTCAGCAGCCTAATCAGTTTTATCACAGCTCATGTATTATCAGCACTTGTTATTTGATCAAGACATATTTGGGCTTAGGGAGCTGTCATTGCTTTTTGTCTGCTCAATTCAATTACTTCTTTGATGACTTCTGAGGATGTACCTGCAGATTAAATTCCCACTTGCTTTGTCTTGGACATGAGCAAAGAATACATCAGCTACAGAACCCACCTTTCCCTCACTTCTTGTGATCACAACAGCAATGTGAAGTGTATATTTATTCACATGCTTATCAACTACATGTCATTACTCCCTGCTGAGGTCTTTCAAATACCCTCTTGCCTCATGGACCTCGTTTATCTGCTGAGAAATACAAGAGTCCCTCTCACCCCCATTCAATGAAACACACCTTAACTTGAATCCCACAACTCTGCTGTATTGTTTTGTTGTAGTTGCATTAGATACAACACAGTCTGGCGTGATGGAGAAGAGTGGTCAATTTTCATTCCTGATATATCCTCAGAAACACCAAAACAATGGGTACCCTGAGGGAGCTGCAGACTCACATGTGTATAAAATTCCACAAACCAAGAAGTTTATGAATATCCCGAGAGCAAGTCACATGGGTCTGCAATGCATAACCTGCAGAAGATGCAAGCTCTGCCTTATTTCCCTCTCAGGGCATTCAATAACAGAAGAATCTTTTTTGCCTCCTGTTGAAGGCACTTTGGACTAATGTTTGGAGAAGTTAGCTACCAGATTGTCCTTCATTCCCTTCATCACCTGCTGGGACCCTCTGGACTAGATAACAAAGAATTATTTTTTTTTAAGGTAGAATGCTCGTAGTGCTTGATTAATTATTTTTTTAGTTACGAGACTTTAGGCTGATTGTAACTATATCTTGTTATCTTGGTTATTGTGTCATTGTCATGCTGGTGGATATGATTTTCATAACCAGTGAGGACATTATGGTAACACATTGATCAGTGTGGTGCAGAAATGCTTAAAGAATGTGTAAAAATGCAACAAGATATAGAGATATGTTTAAAGTGTTAATTCTTCCTTTGTTGTTCTCAGTCTCATTTTTGGACAACACATTATCTTGGTTTTCTGAAATGTAAAAATATGCGTGGCAAACACCAGATTTTAGTGAAAGAATCATTTATCTCACCTCTTGATGTACTTCTGAATGAAACTATGGCTTCGTAGGGCAGTTGTGTTCTGTTAAGCTACAAGCAACTGTTAGTCAAATCTCATTTGATCTCAGTCTGACATGACGGTCCACACTGCCCTCCCCATGAAACCAACACAGCTGAAGATTTCTGAGTGCATCCCCCTTCTTCCAGCTCTTGATTGTCCAACATGTCCCTGTCCTCACGGACATCTTCTTAACGGAGGTTCCTGCCTGTGTCTGCTCATCTCTTTGTCCAGAACTTCTGGGACTTACCTAAACCTTTCCCACAATTAATTTGTAAGATGCTATTATCCTGGCCCCTTCCCAGGCCCCGAGTTAACACCTGAGAAGCTGGTTCCTGTGGGCATGCTGAAAAAACCCATATGGAAGACTTCTTTTCTTCAGGATTTTATTATTCCTCAGTGTTGTTTTGTGAGCCTCAGTTTAGCCTGAACTCAGGTAAACTCCAGACCTGTAGGCAGGATTTGTCAAGATTTAAAATAACACCTTTCTTCTGCTTTTAGCTTACAGCCCTCACCATTTCTATGGTAAGTTGCTTCTCTATTTACACTTAAGGAACGTAGAAGAGCACCAAACTGTAAAATAGTCCTTAAGTGAATCACGAGGCCCAAATAGCTCTGCTGAAAACCAAATGCAACCAATTGCCAGGCCTCAACCTCTCCACAGCCACCCACCTTTCTCATACACTGCCAATGCTTACCTACACCCAATGGAGCTGAAGCTCCTCAAAAGCCCTATTCTGTGAAATGGAAGAGGTCATGCTTATGACCTCAGCACGTTTCATATCATCGCCCTCACACATATGACCCTTGTGATTTAAGGGGTGTTACACGTGCTAAATTCTTTTGTACATGGAAGGACTTGATTATCCATTTCTTTTCACTGATGAACTGGGGGTCATGGTGCATTGTACTGGCTGCAGCCTTATGCCTAATTCAGCTTATTCTGCATTTCTCAGTTTTTCTTTGCAAAGTAACTTGTGACATGGTGTAATTTCCTCCATGAAATTTTAATGATGCATTAATTTGCTTTATTTTTTTTTTTTGCTTTCCCAATAGAAAAAAACCCACTAAATCACTTTCTTCATATGTAGATTCAGCTTTTTTTTGGAACTAAATTGGTCTATATTTTATTTCTTGCAACCTTAGTTAAAAGAAAGCCAGACACTTTTTCAAGTCATTGGAATAAGCATTTTAGAACTAACTCTGTAGGAGCAGAAGTGTAAAACTGGTGATGCCTAAAAATGTAGTTTAGTAATGGTTTTAATTTAAAAAGGAATGAAACCCATCATATAGCTCATTGAAGAGTTGCAAAACATTATTTATTCTGGAAGCATATTTTTTTCCTGATATTTCTACAAGTTCATGCAATTCTTTTCATACAAACATTATCTTTCATCTAGCTATATCATCAGAAAACAATACTGAGCTTAGGATTCTTATGACATGTTTATAATTTTCAGTTCCAGAATTACCTTTTATTTTCCCAACTCTTCCGCCCTTTATCTATCAGACCTCATGATGATGTCACATAAACTGTGCTAAAGGTTCTAGTGGCATCGTAACCAATGTAACTCAAATGATTTCACAGAAAGAGTCATGATTCTTTATTTTCTGCACGTTTAAAAGAGAAAGTTACAATTACTGTAGGAAGCAGGAGAGATCTCTAACTTCTGCATCAACAGGAAACTCAACCCCAGAAGAGTTTGGGTGCTTCATGGTTTAAGGAACTTTACTGTGGTTTCAGTATGTGCTGAACAATCACAAAGACAGGCTAACTCCAGCAATTCCTTAGTACTGTTGTTATCATCAGGGAAATCTGTCATCTTATTAATCTGCTCACTGGTTTTCCTAACCCTGCCCTTTGTGAATACAATCAACACAAGGTTGGTTTGTTGTGGGAGATGTGCCTGTGGATTTAAATGCAATGGAAAGAGAGCATATTTTTTCCCTGTCCCTCATTCCCTGTTCTCTGTTTTGGGTACCAAAGGAGGAGCCAGGATTTGGAGCCTGTCAGTGGGAAGGATGCTGTAGGTGGCACCCCCAGAGATACGTTTTGGGAGGCCTTGATCACAACCAAATCCATTGCCTTTGCATACCTTGTCTTCACATGGCCCCCTCTCTACTGGGCTCTCTGAAATGGCACAACTATTTATGGTATTGAATTTTGATAAGAGTCTATGTAGGTAATGAATCCATTAACTTTTTCTTTTTTTTCATTTCTGGTTTTAATTGAAAGGAGCTTGTTGGCATCAGTAGATGTTCTGTGAACTTGGCACTGTTTTGGGAACTGAGGGTTAAATCAAAACATCTGGCTGGGCTGGTGTTCTAAGGAAATGCTGCAGGTCTGAGTATTTTCCAGGGTGAAAAGAAATGATAACAGACGTGGCAAAGTATTGTATATATGTGTCACCGTGTTTACAGTGGTGGTGTTACACTGGGCTGAAGGCCTGGCCTCAAGGGATACAGTGTTTTAGTGATAGCTGCGAGGATGTCAGTTCTGGATTGAAATCATGTTTGTATGGAAAGGGATTGGTAATCTCTGCTGAGACTCTCTTAGACATTTTTTCCTAAATCAAGGAGCCAATGCAGATTCCAAGTTAAATTCAGTCCATTTTTTCCCCTTCTCTAAACAAGTAAAGAATACCTGAAGTAAGTGCCTTATAAAATCAACACTGGCAACACTGTGTTGCAAAGTAAAATATCCCATTACTTCCTATTAAACAATTATGATGACAGGGTTGCAAAATGGAAATGTCATAACTGTGCTGGCTTATTTACTAGAATACAAAGAGGGATGTTGTGCAATTTACCTGAGGCATGAACTAAATAAATATTCTTCATAGGCAGATATCATCAGCATGCAGACCTGTTTGCTGTTTTTAGTTAAAGCAGAGCTATTGGCTGTCTGGGAAAGTCTTTATGAAGCCAAATGTCAAAGATAATGACTATTTACCTGGTTGTCCCTGTTTTATCTGCACACATTGGGCTGCTGTAGCACGTTTGTATGTTACTCTATGATTCCACTCTTGTTCGTAAATACATTCCACTGCCTGTTGTTTATGAGACTGTTTAAAAGTGGACCCCCAGGTGTGATGAATGTAAGGTTACTTTATGGGATCTCAGCTCTTGGGGCTCTGCCTTGCCACAGCTGGGAGGAATGGGTATAAAGCCTAATTGGAGACTGTGAGCTTTGGTGGCATTTGCATGTGCGATCTGGGAAATGGCAGGATGCTAAACTTTAAATGACAGGATGCTAAACTTTGATTACATTTATGGGCATTTTACTGCTGTCAGAGCCATACTCCAGAAATGTCATTTCTTTTCCCTGATGATTTCAATGTGCTTATGCTTCTTGCCAGCACCTTTGATTTCACTAACATCTTCAACTATAGAAGTACTTCAGGTGCTTGCTTGTAAGTCTACCCAAAGACACCTTTACTGCGTAGTAAAATGTATATCAACCAAACATTACTATGAAACTATAGGTCTGATGATCCTGGAATCTAACTAAATGGCTTTGGGTGTATGAATGTGCATTTATAAACACAGTCTATCTGAGGAAGCTCTGACTATGCCCTTGTCCCTGGGACTTCTGTGGGCTGTACTTTGATGGAGGATGAAGGGATGAGTTTGAAGCCTACCTGGGACCAAAGGCTCATGCAACATTTGCCCAGAGTCAAAGGGCCCAGAGACACCTGCCCAGTGTCCTTTCCTGCTGCTCCAAGGGGGATCCAATCTCTTGGAGCTCAGCCCAGATCTGCCATTGCTCCTTACACAATGGGAGAAGCGGAGTTTAGAAAAACAGGAGAGAGAATGGCTCTTGGAGTTGCTCTCTCTCAAGATGTTTATTTCCAAAGGGTCGCCATAGCTCCCCCATCCCTCTCATTTGAATCCCTGTTATGTTTTCAATTGCAGCCTGGAACATTTTGGGCATGCAATTGAGGGGGAGAGGAGGTTTTAATCAGGAAATTCTTAGAACATGCTCATTAATGTGAATGTTTACATGTGGGTTGTTGTCTAATCCTTTGCAGGGAAATTAGATATTTGCCTTTGACAGTTCTCACAGATTTATTGGAAGAAAGGCACCAGGCACACAAAGGAAAGTCCTATCAGCAGCCCCTCATTAGTATATCTGAGTCCTGAAGCAATTTGCATTACTTAGTGTAGCATTCATGCCTTCAGCAAAGCCCCCTTTCCTAAAAATGCATAGGGCCTGCAATACTGTGTGTGATTGTGCCACTCAACAGCAGCCCACAGTGTAGGCAGAAGCAGAGGGAAAAGAAGAAGAATACAGATATCTGTGAAATATGTGCAAAAGGCTGTAGAGCTCTGATTAAACTTGACCTCCCAATTGTGCTATGATCAACAATCCTGCTCTCTACAGCACTGGCTAAACCAGGAAATAAACTCCCCTTTGGAAGCAGTAAAGAAATAAGAAAAGTATTTGGGCTGTTTAGTCTGGAAAAGAGGAAACTGAGGAGGGATCTTATTAATATTTACAGATATCTAAATGATGGGTATCAGGAGACTGGGGCAGCACTTTTTTTGATGATATCTAACAACAGGACAAGGGGTAATGGAATGAAGCTGGAACACAAAAAGTTCCACTTAAACATAAGAAAAAATTATGTCACTGTTGAGGTGAGGGAGCCCTGGCACAGGCTGCCCAGAGTGGGTGTGGAGTCTCCTTTCTTGGAGGTCTTCAAGACCCACCTGGATGTATTCCTGTTCGACCGGGTCTCGGTGGACCTGCTTTGGCAGGTCGACTAGATGATCTCTAAAGGTCTCTTCCAACCCCTACCATTCTATGATTCTATGGTTCCACACACTCAATCCCATCAGAACTCCAGTGAGATGTAATGGTTGGTAGAACCACCAATGGTTGGGTGTCTATGCCACTGCACAAAAAGGGAAAGAAAGAAAAATGAAAGGCATCAGAGGACACATTTTCTTGACAAAATGGTATAGAGCTCATATCTGAAAATGATCAATCATGGCTATCTGTGTATAAATAATACAAATAAAAACATCAGCACTATCTGCAAAGTGGCAGATGTTTGTACAAGTGTCAGAGGATAAAGTCTGAGCTTTCCAAAAGCTAGTGCCAAATGTGCTGCTACTGAAGGGTGAAGGCAGGTTTATGGCAGCAGGGCCTGGGAGCCAGGGTACACGGGTGGATATGTGAGTGTGTGGGGCAGGTCTCCCCTCCTCACCTTATGCTGTCCTACCAGCTGTGCTCAGCATGCAGATCGTCTCCATGCACAACAGGAGCAGCGAGTGGGCAAAGGGGAAACCCCAAAGCACCAAAAATAACTGCTCATTCCCTGCCCAAAGTGTTGGTGGAGGCTCTGTGGTGATTCAGCTGTGCAAAAGCAGGATGTTTACAGTAAGCTGAGTCACCCTTCAAGCTCTATCTCTATGGGATTTCACCACCTGCTTCACAAGAAGGCACTTAAATTTAGGTGTCTTAACCTTGAACTACATCTCATCCCGAATATTCCCTGTAGGAGAAACAACAGCTTGTTGCAAGTGAGACTTTTAACTCAGTCTCTTTAAAACACCTTTGAGCTCACTCACAGGTGAAATCAAATAACAATTAAATACAGGCCAACAGGAATAAATTATTATGATAAACGATGGCTTCTAATGACTGCCTGTAGACAAATAACACAGCCCCTCAGAGTGATGTGGCTCCTTTCAAACTCCCCAGTGTGGCTGTCCAAGGCTCCCTTTGCAAGGAGTGAGGACAGACAGAAATAAAGGAACCACTAAGCATTCTGAAAAAAACCCAATAAGGGTTTCTAAGCTGCTGTATAACGTGAGATTTGAAGATAATGTTGGTTTTCAGGCTGCAAGAAGAAAACAATATGCCCACTTTCCAGAGGTGCTGAGCATCTGCTGTGGTTTTGGCTGGAAACACACATGGATGGAGAGTTTGCACCTCTCCAGGGCTGTTGTTTCCATTATATGTAAATTCCAGTGGACAGTGGGCAACAATCATGGTTTTTGTGTAGCCTGCTAGCAGGTGACTGGAACTGTGTATTACCAGTGCTGGGGCACAGTCAGCTGAGTAATGTCACAGCATCCCTTCTGTCTGAGCACCAAGTGCTTCATCTATCATATGGGACTGGGACAAGTTCTGGCTTTTGATAGATGTAAGTTAGCTGTACATTTTCTTAACATTGCCCGTTTAAGGATCCTTAAACATGAAGTCATGGCCAGAGCCACATGTGGCACTAAAAGAGAAATGATGAGCTGTGTTTCTGAAAAGCTTATGCTGAAATTGCAGATGAGATAAGGCAAGAGCAGAGAAATGGGAGGGAAGGGTGAGGAGCATTGAAATTACAGCTATAAGTTCCTGTAGTTACTTGTTTGAATGCTGGCACTGCCCTTGTTCCTCCCCTCCTGACTGGATTGGAACATCTTTCATACGAGGAAAGGCTGAGGGGCTGTTTAGGCTGGAGAAGAGGAGACTGAGGGGGCGTCTTATTAATACTTACAAATATATAAGTGGTGGATGTCAGGAGGTTAGGGCAGCACTTTTTTCTATGGTATCTAGCAACAGGACAAGGGGTAATGGGATGAAGCTGGAACACAAAAAGTTGCATTTAAATATAAAAAAAACCTGTTTCACTGTTCAGGTGAGGGAGCCCTGGCACAGGCTGCCCAGAGGGGTTGTGGAGGCTCCTTCCTTGGAGGTCTTCAGGACCCACCTGGACATGTTCCTATGTGACCTGATCTAGGTGACCCTGCTTCTGCAGGGAGGTTGGACTAGATGATCTCTAAAGATCCCTTCCAACCCCTACCATTCTGTGGTTCTATGATTCTGAGAGCAGTGACTGCTACTGTGATTAACCCCCTCAATGGAAAGCTCCTCCACTGCTCCTTCATCTCTCCACAGCACCTTGTACTCCCTTCAGAAACTTCCACACCTCTCTGGCTCTGGAGTTTTGTGCCTTGAGGTATCTCTTTCACCTACACAGCCTGAGTAGTGGAGCCAGTGTAAATGACTGTTCCCAGATGTGTGGTGAAATGAGTGAGTGCCCAAGTCCCGGCCAGCAAAGCACAGCATGGCTTGTACCTCAGCTTGTGTTTTTATGAGATGTCTTCACTTCTGATTTAGATACACCCCAAATTATTATTTTTCACAAAATCCTGCCTTATAATTAATTGGTTTATTTCTTTTTTTTGGCCCAGCAGGAAGAAGCTGCAGCTTTAAGAGCAGTGAAACTCTGGGGCTGCGTATTAGCTGTGCCTCTTGCCAGTGAGGCACAGCTCTTGTGTGGCAGCTCGGTGCGGCCGTGCACGTCCCTCGGCACGCTGCCTTGGTGCCACTGCTCAGCGCCTCAGTGGCTGCAGGCCCTGGTGGCATTAACCCGGGTGTCCTATCCAATGTAAACCCCCATGCTATGGTACCCTACCGGCTGGGGCCTCACCGTGGTGGTCCTTCCCCCTCACTGTGGCTCCCTTCGTGCTCTGGGTGGGACAATCCTCTTTCCTGCCTGACCTCACGTCCCTCGCGGCAGGGCAAAACCCAGACAGAAATATCACCTTGTTCGTACTTAATAAAAAAGTCATTTTCACCCTAAACCAGGACTAGTTTTACTCTAAAGCTGGCATGCTCTCACTGGAAAATGGGCCCGATACTGCTTTAACAAAATGTGCAGCAGTGAACCCATTTGTTTATACTGAGGTAGGAAAATCCCTTTACTTTGCTGTTAGTTACAAATGTTTTTCACACTACTGTTCGGGACTTCTGTTTTTTACGTCTGGCCTAAAAGACGACTCTCTCCAGCCATCGAGTACTTGTTAACCCCATTTATGGGAAATGGCCGTGCACTGAATCAGAGGGAAGAATGACACTTATTGAATCACCAGCACCAGCGTCCCATGGGTTTTCCTTGGAGGCCTCTCAACTAAATATTAGCTAGGAAAACACAGGGCCATGGGGACTGCCGCCCCGGCTGCAGCCAGCGGCTCACCTACCCTCAGTCTGCCCACACAGACATGCCTGTAAGGGATGGAGCCCAGGCTCTGCCTTGGCGCCAGGTCAGGCACCACAGGTTTGCATCCAGAGCTCACATCTTACTGCACATTAATTCTTTCCAAGTGGTGACTGATGTTCTATGCTCGGCAGCAGCCTGCCTGTTGCTCTCTGACAGCAAATTAAAATGCTTCCAGGCAGTGGTCACCATCTCTCCCTTCAACTCCAGCTCCAGCTCTGAATGGGCAGGGGCTGACAGCACCAGCAAACAGAACTTCCCTGCCCCTCGCAGCCTGGGCTTTTTCCTTTGGGCGTGACGCTTGCCCAAGCTCTCCTTTCAGCATGGGCCTTGGTTGTGGCACCCCATCACTCCTCTCCCTTTCCCTTCTCTCTTCTAAGCAGGTAAGCTATGGCACCCCAGAGGTGAGGAAGAAGAGTAGGAAGCCTTGGAGCATCTGAGACTTCAAAAGGCATGACCAGTCACACTGGAGGAGTCATTTGTGCACTGAATTTGGTTTCATGCCTGACTGATCTGAGAAAATCATGACCAAGTGAGGATTATGGTGTCTCTAGTCATAGAATCACAGAATCACAAAATGGGATGGGTTGGATCTTTAGAGATCATCCAGTTCAACCCTACTGCTAAAACAGGTCTACCTAGATCATAACTTTATTTTCTGGTCTGACAGGAATTGTGGTTCAGAGTTCAACCTCTGACTCAGGTCTGGATTGAGCAAGAGACATTTCCATGTGGAAAAAAGCCTTTTCCATCATCAGAATGGGTGAAGATGTCTAGGTATGTTGGATAGCTGCAGAACTAGGTGCCAAAATGGATATTTATCAGTGATTACCCAGAAGAGAATGGTTTGTTCTGTTTTGTTTTCAAATCTGAGACCATAAAGCAGTATTATGTTGACATTCTAAAGAACTTTTATATCCTGAATTTTTGAAGTGCAAATTAAACTTCACTAAAGAAAAAAATCCTGTTTGTTAGTGACTCACATGTCTAAAAGTTTGTTATTTTCTGCTGTGTGATATCTTGGGCTGTATTGGTTATTCTTCTGTTGCACAGACACCTTCAATAATTTCTAAGAGCGCTGAAAATACTTGATGGCAGAAGGTATTGTAAACAGTCTGGATGCATGCATTACACAGGAGTTGTATTCTATAGTCTCTTATGTAGGCTTTGCATTCTTTGTTTCATCTGGATATGTTTTAAAGTGCAGATAGCAGTATAAAAGATATATCTTTGTTTCAGGTGAAACAAAAAATAGTCTTTCTCAGTGTGTATTTGTGTGTGTGGGTGAGGGAAAAAAAAGATATAGAGAAAAGCCATCATTCACCACACTTAGCAAGTGTGAGAACTGCTCAGATCTTTACCCAGATCCCATTTGCCTCTCAAATTATGCCAAAATACCACCAAGCCCACAGGTCAGGAGTGCTGAGGGACTGAAGCTGTCAGCTGGCAATGCATCAATTCAGCGGCCTCTGTGAAACTCTGGAGGTGATTTCAATGTGTGGTCAATAAAAGCTTGATCCAAGCCAAGGTCCCTGATGCAACTGATGTTGCCCTTATGTCCCAGAAGATTCTTTAAACCTGGCTCCAGTTATGTCACCAAATTTCTGTCAAGGTCAGGTTTTTTGTGGCTGGCCCCCTGCAAAATGCAGGTTATCCCAATACAGCAGTTTCACATGTAAAAATGACAGTGTTCCTTTGCTTCACAGGTCATTGTATACTACTAGCAATTCAAAATGACTTTTTCAGTGCAGCTCAAATCCAAATACATTTCAGTGGTATGTCTTAGGCTCCTTAGTCCTCTCTGTTACGAGGTCATGTTCTTAGACACCGATAATTTTGTTAAATTTTAACCATTTGGTCTGACATTTCCCATCCTGAGCACTGGCCTCAAGATTTTTGGTTTGTGTTTTTCTTTTTTCACTTCTCTCACCCCCCCCCTGCAGTTTTTTTTATAGCAAGATGAAGGAAGAACTGAATATATGAGCAATTTGACATGATTCCTGGGCAAATGTTTCCAGGAAGGATGTTAGAGGAAAATCTACTGATTTACTGGAAGGACATAGGGGGTGAAATCTTGTGTCCTTTCCCCTGAACAAGGGTCATACCTTTGAAATGATGGCAATGACACAGATGTGGTGAGAGATTGTACAGGATGGGCAAGAGAGAGACAGGGTCTGAGAAGATGAGGACTACGATCCATTTCTGGGCTGCTTTTTGGATCAACACCTTGGTGAATCCTTGTCTCCTGGGCCCTCTGAGGTTGGGGAACACACATTTGTTTTGTCTAGGAGAACTAGGTCCACTTATATTACAAAGCTATTTGCCTACTGTATTTTACAGCTCTTGTTTCCCATGCCCAGCTTTGAATACTATATTCATAGCTGCTAACCTCTCTCACATGTTTAATATAGTCACCGTTCCAAGCCAGGTCCCCAGAAGAAATTAGAGATGGATTTTTTCTCAGCTCAAAGGCAGCTGAACCATAGCATCTGGAATATTCCTCTCTCAGGATCGAAGGATTGAGCATAAGTTGTGCAAACTTTAAATCAGACAAATATTATTGAAAAAAACCTGTTGTGTTAGCTGCTACTGGAGAATGAGAACAAGTCTTGGGTGTGTAATCCAGGGTGAGAAACAATTTGTCCGTAGTTTCAGATATCTGACATGCCTGTGATCATCACGAGGTTCAGAATGGACTGCCTTGCTTTTTAAACTCCTTCTCAAGGAGGAGTCTAGTGTGTCTGGATCCAGACTTAGTCCAAGACTTGGTCAACAGTTTCTACCTCATGAAATTAGTAGCAAGGGTAAGGGAAATCTCCTGTTGAAATGAGTGGTTATGAATCTTACACGATTCTGAGGTAACAGCAATTTAAGATTTGTTAATGCTGTTACAGTAAACCATAAGGTTAAGTTATATGATTTTAACAGGAATCATCAGTCAATTATCAAAGTTCAAATTTCCTAAAATCAACACAATGATTTACTTAAAAAACTTGGTGAAAGTCTTGTGTGAACTCTACCATTTGTGAATCTTTAACCCACACATGCACAGACATAGAAATTAACCTACAGTGGAGATTTTTCTCTCTGCAAATTTCTCTTTTGCCAATTTCCTAATTCCAGGAAATTGGTGGAACCAAACAACCTTTCAAACCTTACAAAATGTAATAGTAGTGAATTACTTATTATTCTCCTACATCAGCATTTGTAAGCAAGCTCTCTATGACTCTTCTTTGTCAGTGTCTATCAGAAAATGATCTTAGAAATCCTTGAGGAATCTACTCTGGGAGGCACCTCAGCTCAGGGGAGATATGAGGTCACAGCCTGCTGTGATCCCAGAGACCTGAAAGGCTCTCAGTCCAGATGGCAAGATGATTGACTTTGGCTGGTATTTGTTTTCATTTTGTCCACAATTCTCACCAGTTAATTCCTGCACTTTGCGGAGCTAACTGTAATACAGGCAGCAGGAGTTTTAGGTAGGGTTAGGGAGTGCTTAATCATCTTAATTCACTGCACTAGTAGCTAGGGTGTCAAAGTGACAGATTATCCCAACCGGCTGCACTTGTAGCCAAGGTAAGAGAGTGCCAGATCATCCCAGCCCACTGCCCTTATAACCAAGATGAGAACACAGAGTTGGTTGGTTCAGATATTGTAAGGTGTCCCAGGGGGTCTGCACTACTACAGGAGAAAAGTCACAGTTTTAGGTCATCTTAAGCAAGTTAAGGAAGAGCAGTTCTCCAAGAAGCTCTGGTTATCCTGGTATGTTCTCTCTTTATTGACTTTTTTTGCATTTTTTTTCTGTTTTACGTTTCTCCAGAGAACCAAGGTCTGGCTTCTGGACAGGATTTCATGAACCCTCTGGGACAGTGCGGCAAATCCTGTTGGATTTGCAACCTGGCCTAGGTGGACCTGCTTCTGCAGGGAGGTTGGACTAGATAATCTCTAAAGGTCCCTTCCAACTCTTACCATTCTATGATTTGTTACATTTTCTCGTCATCCAATGCTGACAGGCCATCTTACATCCTGGCCTTCTCCTTCAGCACATTGGCAGGGATCTTATGTGATTTTTTACTTCTTTAGTAGCTAAAAGTATAACATAGCTTCTGTCTGATCTTTTCTATGACCAGATTTCTTTGCCTTTGCTTGTGTATCAGTGACTCCAAGCCTTCAGGCTTTCTGAATGCATCCTACTTTTAAATTCTTGAGGAAGATGATGACTTAGTCAAATTCTGTGGATTTAATAAAGGCATTTGAGTGATTTGTGATGACATACAAAGAGATCATACTGAAGTCTCCTGTTTTCAAAGGAAGTGTCCACATAGGAAGACTTGGGTCAGCTGGGAAGGGTTGGATAAGAAGCATATTGGGTCTGACTTCTTTTTCAGGATGGAGACAGAACACTGCATCATACAAACCCTTGGCCAGCCCCAGCATGGCTGAACTCTTGTGTACTTTAGCACATTGCAGAAGGGATTTCTGCAGCTGAATGTCGTGTTGTGCAAGGAAACATCTCCTTTCATTTAGCTTCAGCCTGCCCCTCTCTCCTCACAGCATGTACTGGAAGAAGTGGTGAAAAATTTATAAAGTATGGAAAGAACAGTCAGCAACCATTGAGAAGGCTTAAACATAAAAGAGCCGTTAACACTGCATTCTACTGAATTTTTGATAACAGTGTCAGTTTCAGTGACATTCCCAGATGTATCTTAAGAATGTTCAGATTTCAAGAAGCTACTGAGATAACTTCCACCACAGACACAGGTCTTGATTGTTTTGTTTACAGTCAGTGACTGTAAACTCAAGGTGCCCACTGGCTGAGGGTCTGCAGACAGCAAACTTGTCTGTTTGATCCTCATGTCCTGCACTAGGATATACGACAGCAATTTAGATTGCATTTTGGACTGAAATTAATTGATTATAGGAGATGACCATGAGCTTATATAGACTTCACTATTTTGTTCAGTTTAAACTGTTATTTTATGTTATGTTACTTCCATATAATGAAAAGGTACACCATTCTATGGGTCTGCCTATTTTCCTTTCTTTCCCTTTATAGACAACTCACTCTGGGGAATTGATTTGGGAAATGTAAGTAAAGGTTAAGCTGGTTATTTCTGCATTGTGTAACTACTCTAGATTAGTGCTTCACTAATTCATTTTAAAGTAAGTCTGCATTACTTCCCTGCCATTCATAAATATTGATGGGTACTATTCAGCTAAATAAACAATTAAGACAATCAATTTTGCTTTGGAAACGATCTGAAGCTGCACTGACTAACTCTCATCAGCTAGTAAATACTGACCAGCTGTGTTTGGCAGTGTCTTAAAAAATCTAAGGATGGGGAAATTCAGATATAATACAGTGTACTTCTATTATACTGGTTTAATTACTAACCTCCTACACAGACATTTTCATCCATCAGTTAGGGGAATGCTCATTCTTCAGTGTTGCCAGCCATTTGGAGTACTGTATGTTGTTCAACTGAGCTGGTATAAGGAAATGTAGATGCCTCGGGCAAGGAAAACAATGTTTCTACTTACTGAAACAGTGAAGGAAGAGGAAAAGACAGAAATTTGTCTCTGGTCAATTGTTGCTATTCTGGGGGCTTTCCTTGAACTGCAGCAATCCACAAAGCTCAAGAGGCAGCACATGGATGTGAGTTTTGGGAGTACAGGTGCATCACCCTGCAGTATGACAATAAGGAATTTCAGTGCATATCATCTGCTCTTTAGCACCTGTGCATACTTTTCTCTGCCTTTAAAATAACTGGCTCATCTTGGAAAAAAAATGGAGACCAGCTTATGTGAAGTATCTTGGTACGCATTCCACTTCACCCCCTTACCGACAATATTCCATCTGTCCTAGATGAGTTGAAATTGCCATAGAACCTTGAAAAAATAAATACTTTAAACAAATAATAAATTGAAATAAAATTGGTAATCTTGCCAGGCATCTGTTCTCATTAAAGAAGTCCAAAAAACCTCTTTACAATACACTTGCTTTGATTCCAATTGAAGCCTTCCTTGAAAGGGAACTGTGCAGAGCTGTGGTGTTCAGCTGCAGCTCAGCTCTTAGGAAATACCATTTCTCATCTTGGCTGTGTCTTCAAGAAATAAAAATTTTCCCTGCTATTTCCAGAAGTAAAGCAAATATGTATTTTTGCTGTTTGCACAATGCAAACTTACATTTAGCTAGCAAAAAAAAAAAAACCAAACAAACCAAACTGGAAAACATACCGCCTTCCAGTTGGAAAAAGAGTATTTAAATCAAAAGCAAAAATCAATTTGTGCAAGTTATCTCCTCAGGCTTTCCATACTAAGCTCAAATTCTTGAAGGATTCAAACCAGTATAACATTTTTTTTCTCTCTGTCATGGACAAAAGCCATTCTAGGAGCCCTGTTTTGTGTTTCAAGGAGTGCCAAAATGTTATTTTACTTCAGGAATGTATTTTGTAAATAAGGATGAGTTTTGCTCATCCGTGAGTCATTAACCAAATAAAGTATCTGTTAGAAGAACAGATTGCACAGTAATAGCCATTGTAATTTGTGGTTAGGTTTCTCGAGCCATGTTCTTTCTAGAATATAATCTATTAGTATAAGTGGTGTTTCTTCTGCTTTCTGGAAAGATGAGATTTAGTAGGCTGGAACAAGGTTTAGGTTATTGGGTTATTAGAATTTTTTTAACTAATCTGAATGACATGATAAGGGCAAAAATAAGTGTTCGTAGAGAAAGCAGGAGACAATTATCTCCCTCTGGTGATTCCTTGTGTCTGTCCTTATGATGGTCTCCAGCAAGAGATAAGAGTGATCGCATGTAAAGTCTTGACCAAATCCCATCAATCCATAATGAAACATTCTCAGTGAAACACATTTGGGGATAATTTTGCGACCAAAACATTCCTGCCTGGTGTCAGTGCAGTATTTCTGCCCAATTTCAAGTCTTTGATACAAGAATGAGAGGTAAAACTAGAGCTTTTCAACAAAGGAGTAAATTTTCACAGAATAATCCAGGTATAAATATCATTTCCAAGATATCTACTATGAATGACCTCCAGTGTTTTGAAAATCTTTATTTCTGGATTCAATCACAACTTTTTTTTTCATTAAAACATTCTTTTACTGCTTAATTGCATACATCTGCATCTGAATATACATAGTTACATCTGTTCTACTGTTTTTTTTAGTTCTGGAGGAAACTAAACTTGATTACAAGTGCTTTTCTTCCCATCCCTGTACATTTTAAAAGGCAGTGCATGCAGCTCTGCATGCAGTGAGGTGACAGACATATTTTGTTACAGACATAAACAGTTTTGAAATGAGTATGAAGGAAAGCATTCTCTTTAGTGTCAATATAGTGTAGAGACTGATTGTAATTTAATTTGATGTTTACCACCTGCATGTCTCATAAAAAGCACTAAACACCAAATCAGGAGAGAAAGAAAAACAAATCCCTGACTTCTTGCCTTGCCATAATAGAGCTGCAGTTATTTCAGGAACAAGCTGGACTGGTTTTCCTTGGGACTTAAAAAATATATGAGAGGCTGTGGTTGCCAGAAAAGAATTGAATGGAACAAAAAGGAAGGAATGAGAGAGAGAGAGAAAGACCCTTCCCAGATACTGGGTTGCTTTTCACTGGTTTATGCTGGTTGGGACCTTGGGAACATGGTGTTCCACTGACCAAGATCGCTCCTCCTATGGATAGTCATGAATCTATACCTCCTAGGGCAAAGAAAATGATAGAGACTGAGGAAAATGAATTTCTGAGAGCAGTATGTTTGTTAAGGAAGTACGATGTGTTTAGGCAGAGCATTCGTGTTATCAGTCACTGCTAACAGTGCTTTCCAATGGGAAAGCACCAGGTTCACAGCATCGTCTTTACCTCCAGTCAGTGTAAAGGACAAACTCAGGATGAGTAACAGCAGCATAGGGTAGGTTTTCCTACTCTTAATAGCATAACTGATAAGCTTTTTCCAGTTAGTAAGAATAATAGAAACTCATCTCTTCAGCCTCCTTAGTATTGTTTAAATGCAAAATCCTTTGTTTTAACACGTTGTCCTCTCTTTTGCTGATTATATGGGCAAGCCTGGGCTCAGGCTCTTCTTCCTTCTCCCAGTGCAGGAAAATGCTGCTGACAGGGAAAATGGTGTTGCAGACGTGAGGATGTAGGTCTTGTTCTACCGACTCTCTCATTGTATTGTTCCAACTGGTGGCTACCTGAGGTACACTTTCCACCTCCTTCATCATGGATGTGGTTGATACTAACAAAGACAGTGTATATATGACAGAATCTGCTGAAATAGACAGTCCTGACATGGATGACATTGTATCATGCATTTGAGATAATACAGTTTGATTTGCTAAATGCATCAAAAACAGTATAAGCTCAGTTATAAGCTCAGTTGGGTTACCTCTCAAGATAAATGTTAAAAGATGCGTCCAGATTACAAACCTTGTGAACCTGGGAAGCCTGATGCTGACTTGTCTTCATCTTGTTGTAATGGCCAGGATGGTCATTCATGGGTCTGGATCTTACTTGAATGGACGCTTTACAAATATAGAATAAAGAGTTTCTAAGTATGAGGCAATAGATGGGTACAGACTGAGCAAAAATGAGAAGACACGTTTTAGCTTTATAAGCAATCATAATAGCATTACCACTTTTTTTTTGTGTTGGCAAAAGACAGTTTAAGGAAGGATTTGAAAGATGATAATGAAGTAACTATCAATCTGCTCTCTAATTACAAACATGCAATATGAAACCACAGTACTGTTTCATTCTAGTGGTTTGGGTTGTCCAGTGTCTTTGTTTTGTTCAAAACTTTCCTAAAATCAGAGACTGTGTTCTAGACATCATGGTTAGCAATTGATGTTTCAACAGATTCCTGACACCAGAGGGCTAGTTTGTGATAAAAATGGCTCTGTCATTTGCTTACGCATTGGTTCATGACTGATTCTGTAGTAAATTGGGTCTCAACCAGACTCAGAGACTGTTGACTATACTGGATTGGGGTTAGACCTCAAGCTCTGCTCTGTTTCCCAAGTCATAGAGCCTATTCTCAGAAATTTCACACGCTGTGAAAAGTGTGAGAGCTAAGTGGGAAGACAAGGCAATGCATTTGTCCATGCTAGGAAAATGATTTGGCTTGATGATGTTAAAGATCTTTTCCAATCAAAATAATTATAATTTTCAGGACATTTTCCAATGAATAAACACCAAATAATTAAGATTTCAAAGGAAAAAAAAGTAGTCCAAATCTTTTGGTCAGGAAGGGAAAAGTCTTGAGGAAGAGAAGAGATTTGCATGGGACAGGGAAGATCCCAAAGCAGGAAAATTATCAGCAATTTTTTTTCTTCACCTTTAAGCCTGGTGCTTTGTTTTTGTCTGGGGGTTTTTTCTTAATCAGGTGGTGTGCATATGGGTCAGTTTCACTGGAAATAAAATTCAGGCAAAAATTTAAATTGTTTAGACTTACCAGTTTACAGAAGACAGTAAAAAAAGTCTAAACACCAAGAATGCCAAATCCTGCCTAAATATCCCACATCACCAAGTTTATCAAACTGTCACAAGACTAACTGTGCCTTGATAATTTAGTGGAAAAAATAATGCAGCAAATCTTGTTGTGTACCAGGCACAATGTTGCAGATTTGATGCATAGCCATGTCTGGATATGCGCTCATTGAACACAGCCCACAAGTTCATTTTTAAGATGGAAAACTTATTTTTAACTGTCACAAATGTTAAAGATATATAGGTTTTTAAAGAAATTGTGTTGTGAGACTGTAGAGGTTGCCTTGGTCTGGATGCAACAAGTTCTCATTCTGAACTGAAACTGCTCCAGAGCAGTCAATACAGTATTGTCTTGCACAATATAAGTACAAGAGAGGAACGTATCTTCCCATTTCAGTCACAAGAAATTTTATAATCTGTGTTATCAGTCCTGTGTCTATGCTCAAGGTTGGTTTGCATCCTGACTGAGGGACATTGGGAGTCTCATTGCCATTCTGTGAGTCTGCCCCATTGGAACAACATCTGGGTGGAGGAAAATAGGATTTTATCTTCTTGTTCCTTCTTACTATCAGACAGGAATTTTGCTGCTGCTACGTTGTTGTTGGTTGTTACTACAGACAAGCTATTACCTTTTCTCTGTCATGCCATCTAAGTATGTTAGGGTGGAATGCCTCATCATGAATGGCCACAGAGTAGAAATGAAAAGACAGTTTCTGGCAGCAAAACAATGAAACCCTTGAAGAAGAGACAAGTAAACTGAACCTTGTTTTAGGCTGACATCCTTTTTTAAACAGGATACAAGAACTGCTTATTTTTGTTTGAAACTTTTTGGAGTTACAATTTTTTTGGTTTACACTTTCAACAAATATAATTTTATAATTTGCAAAGATAACAACACATAGTGGCTTTTTGATATTACCTCATAGAACTGAATGACTGCCCTGAGTATTCTTATTTTTCAGAATCACTTCTATGGGAAACTATGCACCAGGAAATAATCTTTTGCAAAGCTGAAGACATAAACCTGGCCTCTTCCTCTTCTTTTTTTCTGATGTGTTTGATTTTGTTTTGTTTTTCTTTTCAGTCTGATTTATATAATTTTCCTTTTCCCCTCCCAAGCTTTTAAAATTTTGTTGTTCTTGTTATTTGAAGTGTGTAAACAGAGATGGAGGAGCTGTTTTCCATTTGTTAGTTTCATTTGTCAAAATGTGCAACGATAGATGAGAATCCCAAAGGATATAATTGAAATCAAACCTCTGAAATGGTTTTATGACATTTCTAGCTAGCTGCTTGAAATTTACGTGGCTGTGGTTGTAGATTTGTCTTGTGATGTCAAGTCATTGACATGATTCCCCAAACTGGAATGTAAGTTGCCTTGGTGTAGGAACTTTTTCCTCTTAGGAATTTATATAACTAGATAGTGATGAGATACTGATTAATAAAAGCATTCAATAATACAACACAAATTCAAGTAAATGATAGCTATTTATTTATGAGTAGTTTCTGTTTCCATCTAAAGCTGAGTTTATAGATAGATAAAACATGAAAAATATATCCCTCCATTCCCTTAGTTTGAAAAGGATCTTCTGAGTGAAATTCAGACTTTATGCAGAAGCCTTCCAGTTTCATCTGAAAAATGAGATACGTTGTTAGGAATCATTAAGGTTTAGAAGAATTACTTTTTTTTCTTTCAGCAGGGTATTCATAGCTAATATTCTTAATAATGTCTCTAGGCAGTACCCTCCTGCATCATTGCCTCCTTAAGTTTTGCAGCTTCATATATATGCACATGCCTTGGCTCTTCCTACCAACTGATGCTGAGAGATCTGAATATTCTCCTGTCTGAACATGACTGGTGGCACTGCACATGTAGTAGCATGAAAATTGCTGCTGATAGAAATGATGAATAACCATTCCTCTGTATATATGTCTGTAGCTCCAATGGGAAATGAAGTTATAGATGTTACTGTATACACTAAGGAATTTTTTCTTACATCACATTGCCATATTTTTCTTGGCTTCATTGGTTTGATGTTCCCTGCACAGGAAGCCAGCTTCATCCTCTGGTACAAGTTCACAAGAACTTGAGCTTCCACAATGGCTGAAGTTGGATGGTGATCATTCACGAGGTTTGTGATTAATATCCTGCTCAAAGGCTGGAGGAGGTGGAAGGCAAGGAGAGAGCCAAAAGTGGGAACAAGTAGTTTATTTCATGCTATTGACAGATAGGTCAGACTGCCTCATCTCAGATTCTTCATCTCTTTGAGGTATTTAAAATAAATTTTGAATGCAACAAAGGTCTATGACTGTGCTCAATAGGCCTAGAAGAATTAAGTCAGTTAAATGAGAACACAAACAAATGATTGGAGTATGGCAGAAGTGATGAAAAGCACAGTAAGACCACTGCAGATTTTTATCCAAAACATGTGGTTCTCTCCAGAGTGAAGTGACCACGTTGAATCAGTGTTGGAAGTGGCAGCAGAAATACTCTGGAATCTAATGAGAAACAGTTCTTCCAAATGAAGAGTGTCATCATCTGTTTTCACCCATCCTGAAAAGACTGGTTTTATGTGCAAGACTGGGATCTCTCCTCTCCTCTCCTCTCCTCTCCTCTCCTCTCCTCTCCTCTCCTCTCCTCTCCTCTCCTCTCCTCTCCTCTCCTCTCCTCTCCTCTCCTCTCCTCTCCTCTCCTCTCCTCCTTTAATACATTAAAGTGCCCAATTCTACACATTTGCAATGTTTTTGAGGTGGTGTGCAGAGGAGTGGAGTATATATGAAAAAAAAAAAAAGCCAATGCAGATATGTGTAAGGTTTGCCTAAATCTTGGGCAGTTAATCCTTGGAGTCAAATTCAGAACTGTGAGAGAGAAATCCAGACTCCCTATTCAGTGTTTGGGAAAAGCATGCAGAATAGAAAGTATGATCCAAAATGACCATGATTCGGTGTAGGACTGTTTATAACCAGTGAAGAGTTGGTTGAAGCTGATGGAAGAGCTGGGCTTCCAAAACAGTACTCTAAGGAAGTGACTCCACATGCCTCAGAGCCTCAACCCAGATCCTCTTTTATACCCCTTCTTCACAAGATTTAGCAGGGAACAGCTTGGCCAGAAGCCAGGAATTTCCTTTCTTTTCTGAGGTATTTCCTTGACCACCTTGATCAGGAGACATTTCTACATTGGTCTTTCATTTGTTTTCACATTTAAACTGAGGTCTGGTTAAAGTCTTGTTGCTGCAAGGGAGGGGAAGAAGGGGAGCTGTATTCTCCTTCTGCTTTTAGGAATTGATCACTTCTCTTAAAGGCATGAAGGCCTCAATTCAGCAAACTATGCACTCTACAGTAAAGGAATTAAATGTCTGTTTTTTCCAGTTGAATCCATATGTTCCACTCAGAGGTTCTAAGTGAATTTTGAAGATACTTTGCTCTTACCTAGGATCCTCTGGATGTTTGGTAGTTTCTAGCAGGATGGATGCTACTGTACCAATAAAGTAGCTCCAGCCCAAATGCTGTACATGTATAGCATTTGCTATACATGTAGAAGCCATAGATAAGTTCATAATGCATGCAAGGATCAGCATGTGTTTTTCATGTCCAGTAAATCCAGTGCTGATGCAATATGTCAGGTTGTTTGTATATAGTTGTTACTCCAATTCACCACTTGGTGATATAGTAAAAACCTTGTAAAGTGGCACAATGCGCTTTATAAGCCTGAAAAACACAGAAGAGAAGGATGTGAAACTCTTTGCTTTATTTTTCTAGAGGCCATGCATGCAAAACAGGATCTGAGATTCAGCAGATAAATCATGAAGCACTCAGTTGCTATAGCTAATTCAACTCTTCTAAATTTGTGACTACAGAATAGCATCAAAGTCCTAATTCAAAAAGGAGAAACTCTGATGAGCAGGATTTCCTTCTAATAATTCTATTCAGAAATGTTTCTCATGATGCAGTGTCATCTTGGGTATGAAACACTGGAATAATGGAAGAAAAAGACTGAGCTTTTAATGAATGAACAATGTCAGAAACCTACTGCTTATAGAAGGACTGGTCAGCCTCCAAGTTTTGTTGCTGTTTGGTGCCCAGACTGTGTTTCCCAGATTTTGCAACTTCACAGAATTTTACATGAGCAAGGGACAACTGTGACAGATCAGTTCTTCCACATCATATACCCTAAGATACTTTGTTGTCTTTCAGGGAAACAGCTCTCATTCAGTTACTGTAAATGACATCATTTTTCCTACATATATCACCTTGCATTTGTTTGGGTTAAGGTATATTTTGATCCAAATTGATCCAACTCTAGTGTACCCCAAATTATTTGTCGTTTTACAGATAGCAAAATTATAAATTTAAATAATAGCCATATTTTCCTGTTTTCTTCCAGTTCATGTTTAAAGATACTGAGAGTGAAAATGCTGAGACTAGAGCAAGTTCTTGCTCATGATCTGGAATAACTTTCTGTGATTTTTGAGAAGGCAGTTTTAATTTTTTTAATAGGAAAAACATTTATTTTAAAAAACTTTATCCTTTCAGATACCGAGGTGATGACTGATGTAAGGGCATGAACAGAACAGCCCAGCGTTATTAAACATGCCATGTGGACAATGTTTTTAATAGTTTTAGAGTTTGGAAGATTAAAATATGCTGTTTTATGTAGGAATCATTTCCAGATATTAAAGAAAAGTGTTAGTTTTCTTAGAAATGTTCAAATAAAGTTGACTTTTATATAACTGTGAAAAAATGTGCTGCTATGTGCAGAAATCTTTAAGAAAGGTGCCAATTTATATGTCTTTTCCCCTAATATTCCTAAAATGGTATTTATTTTCTTAAAGAAAAGAGCCAACACCTCGTGCCCAGAAATATTTATTTGAAAGCACGTTTTGAAGAAATAACAAGTTCAAAGGCTAATAATAATGATGATGTTATCAGCACAAGTCCAAACGATGTAGTTGTCATTAAAATTTAGACCCTGGGGAAGAGTTAGAGCTTGTTAAATGAGAAAAGACTGGTCTGTGCAAACTGTGAGAAAAAACAATGCCCTAGGATTAATTTATTTATTATGCTGTACTTCATTACTTGGGTGTCCACATGGGATGGGTGAAAATATTCACAGTTCATGAAAACGGAAAGATTTTTGGGATATGGGTTTTTTTCATTTGAAGATTCACAGTGGAAGTGAGCTTTTGTTTTTCATCAGTATCCAGATTTAAGCATTTGCCGCTGATTCAGGGATTAGAAACAATGCCATATGGTTTGAGTGGCCAATCACACAGCACAAATAACAACAGAATGTGGTCAAAGTGAACATCTGGTGAACACTCTGAAGCTGAAGATTATCCTGATTGTTCCATGAATATTTATGAGCAAAAACCAATTTAATAATGAGTCAGTCCATTAGTCCATAAGCTGTTCACGGTGAAAAGAAATAATTACATACGCAATCAATGTTATTTCAAATGAATAATTGAATCAGTTCAAATTTAACATACTTCTGGTTATAATAAGCCTTTTGCATTGCTGGAATATCCATCTCTCTGAACTTGAAATCTGAAGGCAAATTTTCTTATATCTTGTACTTACAAACTGTGCATCACTAAAAAATGTTAGAAAATGTTTGTTAGTCTTTGGAATATATTTCACAGGCTTCAGAGTACAATAGTTTATGATAACAAAACATAATTGCCCACATGTTACAGCGTGTAACATAATTTAAGAAAAACTTGAATTCCCAGGAACTCAATATTTAGGAAAGCCTGAGCAAACATACTTCTTACAAGATTTCTTTCTGTGTATTCAAAACTTTCAATAACTCCAAAGGCAAAAAACTTAAGACATTATAGAGATTCGCTGACTGCTGCTAAAATTTGTTCTGTAGAAGAAAGCTGAAAAACCCCGTGTTAAATAAGTGCTGGGAGCAGTCACATGCTATGTAGAATGAAATGCAAGGCTTTGGTTACTCAGTCAATAGGAACTTTGATGATAACTTTGATGGATAAAGGGTCACAATATCCAAATTCCAGTCATAGGAGAGTTTGGGTTGGAAAGGACCTTAAAGATCATCTGGTTCCAACCTCCCTGCCATAAGCAGGGACACCTTCCACTAGACCAGGCTTCTCCTACCCTGATCCAGCCTGGCCTTGAACATTTCCAGGATGGGGTATCCACAGCCTCTCTGAGCAATCTGTTCCAACGCCTCATCATCCTCACAGGGAAGAGAAGTGCCCTTCCTGATATCCAATCTAAACCTCCCCTCTTTCAGTTGGAAACTATTAAACCTTGTCCTATCACCACATGCCTTCATAGAAAGTCCCTCTATCTTTCTTGTAGACCTCTTTATGTACTGGAAGACCTATGGTCTCCCTGGAGCTTTCTCTTCTCCAGACTGAACAACCCCAACTCTCTCAGTCTGTTTCTCACTGGGAAGGTGCTCCCCTGATGATCTTTGTGGCCTGCCTTTGGACTTGCTCCAACAGATCTATGTATCTTCAGCCAGGGGGACCCCAGAGCTGAAAGCAGTAGTCCAGCTGGAGTCTCATGAAATATTTTAATTCTTAGCCTGAAACTGATGAGAAATTGTGCTGTTGCTTTTATTGGGCTTGAATTTCAGCCTTGTTACTGTGCCATCACCATACAGACAGTGCATCTGCTTGGACAAGCCATTGCAGTGAGAGTTAATGTTTTAATTTCATCTTGTCTCAGTTGCATGTCTTGTGTAGGTCACTTTTCTCTCTGTGTCTTTTGTTTTCCTTTGTCACCTATCCTTTGTGCTGTTTGTTCATCTCAAACTTGAATGCTTTGGAGCAGAGTCTGTCTCCTCTGCACGTTACTTAACACCCTGAGGCTTGAAAATCATCAAAGTATTTATATGCCATTGCTATATGAATAATAACAATTAGAATGCTATTCTTTGGAGGAATTCAAGCTGGCTGGCAGCATGGATTCATCAAATTCTTTACAGAAACAGGCATATATTTTTAAAGGATGTTTAATTTTTAGTGCTGGCTTTGGCTGATATTACAAGTCTATGCAAAAATGTATGTATTATGAATTTCTACAAAAATAAGTTTGTTTTCTTTAAAAATAATGACTTTATACTAGTTATTTTTGGTGGTGTTTCAGACCAAAATAACACTATAACTAGCTGCAGAAAGCCTTGTGGCTCACACCACAGCAAGTTTTAAATCTTATGGAGTCAATGGTGCAGTTTTTGCTTAGAAAAATAGATGAAAATAAAGAGCTTCCTAGATTTGCCAGGCTAGAGGTATGAACAGCCTAAAGTAATTCCTGCAGTCGAATATTTCTTTTGTTGGTAGAATAATGTTAAAATCTACTGAAACCACAACATTTTACTTAAAAAGATGCTCTTATTTCATTGTATCCACACTATGCTAAGCTAAAACAACAGCTCCATTTGAAAATTATATGTATATTTATGTATTTATGTAAATATATATTTACAAAAAACAATTGGAGGATAAAACTTTAGGAATTAATTCATATTCTATAAATGCATTGCTGTCATTGAATTTCAAAGTGGCAAAATGTTTGAGAAATTGAATGTATCTTATGCCAGTATTTCCAGAGTAGACTTTTTTCCATATCCATTTCTGGTAAAAAAAAAAGTTAAAGAGATCAAGGTGCCATTAAAGTCAATGCTAAATCAAAGTACTCTTCTGAATGTGGGTGATAAGAGCTCTGATCTCTTTTATTTAGAATTCCTTAAAAAGCAAGATTTTATGATGATGCTTTCATGTAAGTGGGAAACTATACTTCATAGTTATTTAGAAATGCTTGATTTTCTACCTTTTCATGCTCATTGTAAACTTCAGGGAACATCAGTGTAATCTCACTGTTTGTGTTTCCTTCCCACTGAGTTTACGTATTCTACTGTCATTCACCTCACTACATCACTTTTGCAAACTGCAACAGGGAGTAATCTGACTTTTCTTACCCATATTTTAAAGCACCTTGCTCTCCCTTGCTGGGCATTGTCGAATAAGCAACAAAAAGTTCCAAAAGTTTTGGTAAAAGCAGAACTTGGTTGTTATAGGAGGACAATGGCAAACATTTCTTCACTTTAAGGACCATTTAGTGCAGGTGTTTTTCAGACCAATGTTCAGATAGGTCTCAGGAGAAAAGAGAACATTCCAGAAAGTTTGAATTGAATCTAAATGTTGCAGAAGATACATTCTAACCTTTGATTTCAGCATCCCAGGGAAGACCGAATTCTTCCTAGTTTTAGTAAAATTCTACATAGGTTTAGTAAAATTCTCAGATAAGATAATGTTAAGTGTGAAATCCTCCCTTTTCAGTTAGGAGGAGCTCAGCCAGCAGATCAATGAAAAAAAGGATGAGCTGTCTTGTATAAAGCAGAGAATCTGAACCAGAAAAGCCAGAAATGGAGAACATAAAAATAAACAGAATTGGACTTCAAATCTATGAAGAGAAGGACTGCTTGAATCAGATAGATGTTCAAGCTCTTTCTTAGTGCTTAAGCAACAATACAAATAAAGGAAAGGACTGAGTTAGGACTTTTGGCGTCTGCTGCTGTTTTTAGCCCAGTTCACCATCTAGGTCATAATGGAAACTCCAAAAAATTCCTCTGATCTTCTGAAAAATAAGCAGTCAGATGAGGGAGAGGGCAAGAACCCTTGACTTACCTGTCAATCTGTGTTTATTACACATCAGAGATCCACAAAACAAAGCAGCATAACAACTGTCCTGAGCCGGACAATATTTTAATGACGCATTTAGAATTTGAGGGACAAAAGAGAATTCAGTCTTGAGACAAAAGAACATGAGAAAATGAGTTTTGTTAGCACCAGTGCCCAGGAAACTATGTATTTTTGCTTATTGCCAATATTGTCTGATGATGGCAAATGTTTTACATTTTAATTTTTGCCTCTGCTTTTTGTATTTCCTTTGAGAACTTCATTTTCAGGCAAGTCCTGCTCTTCACCTGGTCAGAGTGATATTAGTAACTAGAGCAAGCTGCTATATTCATCTCTACAGAGATGAAAAGTATTTCTGCTGGTGGTCAAGTTGCTTTAGGACTTGAGGAGCTCCTAAACTCTCTTTTTTATAGGATCCAGTCGCAACAACTACCCTTTTTGGCCCATTCACAAAATTTGTTATTACAGGTTAAGCAGGTATGGCTCTTCTGGACAAGGATAGGGACGGCAATGAAGGTGGTGGCAGGCCAGAAGCTTACATGAACCCAGGGCTGCTCAGTGCTCCTAGACAATTTTAAACATGATGACAAAAAAAAGGAAGCAGGAACATCCTATCTCATGCTTGGCTAGAGGCCAGAGGTCTTACTTGACTAGGGAGGCACAGGGCAAATCCTCTCCTGTAGAAGAGAATCTAAGCCAGGAAGGTTGCGACCTGATCTAGGTGAACCTGCTTCTGCAAGGGGGTTGGACTAGATGATCTCTAAAGGTCCCTTCCAACCCCTACCATTCTATGATTCTAAGGTCTTTTCCCATTATGTCCACCAAAAATGAGGTTTTACACGGACAGACACCATTTATGATGCTGGGCTGAATGTGGCAAATCAATGGCCAATAAATATCTAAAAGCAGTGTCAGTAACATCCTTAGAAGAAAATAAAAAACTTTTATTTCTGCTAACAATCCCATTTTAAATTTATTTTTGTAATATCAGTTTCAGTTTTGATTTGGCTGGAATGAAATTTCTCTTTTAATTTCTTTTTTGGTTCAGTCTCAGACTACAAACTCTATTAATTGCTGAGCTCTACAGAATGTAGTTTATAAAGAGAATCTGAGTTATATGCCTGTTATTCTAGAAAAGAAAAAATTATGATTAGAGCCATTGCAATATTTCACTTGGATAATGTCAAAACTATAATATAAAAAATGAAATATGTATAGGAATATAATGCTAAAATTATGATCTAGAAGTTAAAATGAAATAGTGGAAAAACTGTTGAAAGGCAAAGCTTGCCATAATAAAATCAATTTTGTTGACACCTAAAAAGAAAAGAAGAGTTGCTACTATTAATTTTTATTGTCTCCCTCTGTAAGCTTAACACAGCCCCCAAATATTTCATGCTTGATAAAAATACGGGTTTTGCTGGAAGAGTAAATACTTTGAATACCACTGAAAGTTTGTACCTACAGCAGCATAATGTTCATCTGCTGTGATCTGTGCCAATCCTAGTAGCATTAAAAAAATGTTAAGGTGGGACTTATTTTTTTTTCTGTGCATAGAGAGGAAGAGGAAATGAATGCCTATGACTAATGTACAGTGACAGAGATCATGGGTGAAAGTGAGGAGAAGCTGGCAAAAGGAATAGACTCTGAAGCAAATTACCTGGAGCTAGGTGAGCTGAGTGCTCTGGTACAGGAAGAAACATAATTGCTTCCAGCCTTTCTCTCCCTGGGGACATCAACTACACCTTTCCATTCCCCTCCTGGGAAGACAGTAGGAAGTGAGTGACTGAAAACACACCTGTACTTTCAAATGCTCTATCCACTACAAGGCTTCAGTCCAGGACAAAGAGGGTAGGAGGAAATGAGATGTAGTGAGGAGGACTTGGAGACCATGCCCTATAGTAAGGGCAAATGTGAGTTATCCTGTACCACTTGGTCTAGGGACCAGGGCCTAGCCTATTTATGTTTTAAACAAACACTTGAGAGAGGGCTCGGAGCTCCGGTCTTCTGTCATATTTAACTGAGATCATTCACAAGCTTCAAATCTGCTGGGCTGGGGAAGAATGGGCTGGTGTATTCCTGAACAGAGAGACATACGTGCCCATAGTAACTGCGGCTGAATGTTTAAATAAGCACAGAGAGAACGGTTTGTGGTCACTTCTTTTCTTTGCTATGTGTTGCAGTGACTGTCAACCATTGTAGTGAACTTAATGAGGTGTTAAAAGTCTTAAGACAAACTCGCAGTATGGAAATCCCAACAGTCTTCCTCCTAGCTTTTCTGGGAAAGCTGATGGAAGATACAAAGGCATTGAGCCCTACTTCCCACACTTACCCAGAAAACCTAGAGAAATGCAAAACACATCTACCCTTGGGATCCCTAGTTTTCAAGCAGTGCTTTGCCTTCACTTCAGGGACTACGTGACACACAGGTAGCAGCAATAATAGGGGAAACAACATCAAGCTGTTTCTCACAGGATATCTGGAGCACACTGAAGAGTCCACCTAACATGAGTGAGAAGTTGAATATCTCTTTGTTTATGTTGTGGGTATGAATTCATCAATTAAGATTGGGAAAGGCTGGATTGGATTGCCAAGAATCACAGCTGTGCAGAAACATCAATAAAGTCATGTGGTAATAGTGTTATTTCTGCCCATCTCTTCCTATGGCAGCTTCGGTCATGTTGTTACTAAGATGGTGGAGATAAATAAGATTCACTAATGAATTAGGAGATAAATAATGTTGAAAAAAAAGAACACATTTTGTAAATTACATACCACTGATATGTAAAAAAAAAAAAATAGCTCTGTGAGACTAGAGAAAAAAAATGTACAATCAAAGGGATTTTGTGGTGTTACCGTGTACAGGGAGGTAGGTATTATATACAACTGCAACACTGGCAATTGAAAATAGAAATCTGGAAATAAGAAAAGGCAAAAAAATGTGGCTTAGTTTCTTTTGCACTTAGTTGTTTACAAGACACCAAGATCTCAGAATCACTCCTTTTGTATTAGTTGAGATGTAGGTAGGATTCTGCTTGCAGGATTAGGTCTCCTCCTTTTGGTTTTGGAAGGAGACATCAGCCCACCTACCTTTCTGGATTTGTGAAGGTCCAGGACCAGGAGATGTAGTGTTTCAGGCTCTATGTGCTCGCTACAGGCAAAGCTCAGGTGTTAGTGGAGTGGGTCTGAACTGCTCCATGTGCACCATTGCACATGGGGAAAACAGTGCGTGGCACTGTGATACAGCAGGTAGTCAGGCTTTTGGACCTTGTCTGGGCATGGAAAAGTTGATATTTATAAAGAGAGTACAGCTAATTTTCTTGCAGTCCTTAGTGATATGAAGAAGTGGGACAGCATTGACTGAAGCCCTGTAATGAAATAGTTATGGCCAGGTGGCCCAGGTCCCTGTAGTAAGACAGGCACTTAAAATGTTCTTTGACACACCCAACCCCAAAAGGCTTAAGAGGGTTTTTTTTGTCTTCCTCACTCTGACTTTGGAGGGTTTCTTTGTCTTCTTCACTCCAGCCAAGTGTTTTCTTATGTAAGAGGTCCTGCTCTGGCTGGGGGGTTGGACTGGATGATCTTTTGAGGTCTCTTCCAACCCTTAAGATTTTATGATTCTGCGAAAGGTCACATTGATAGTTTATCTGTGCCCACGAAGATTGGTTTTGGTCTAGTCTTGCATAAACTCCTAAATCAGCATAAATTGCAGCATATAGATATATTAAGCCAACCTCACCGTTAAGAAGGTGTATCTTCAAAGAGATTGCTTTTTTCTCCTGCTTTTCTTGATCCTGAAGATTACCATTGGTTATAAACAGCTCTGAGCACCATAATATTGCAAATCCTGTGTGGCAACACAAGTGTGCTGACTGATGCCGTAGCATATCTATCAAAGACATCTGGATGTACATACAACTGTGTTTATATATGTGTATATATGCACTTACATACATGCACACTTACTTGTGATTATCATTTCAGATAAAATTTTACTCTTTATTTTTAATTGATAACTATTTTTTATTGCTTTTATGGAACACTATCGGACTTCAAAGAGCAGTAGCTGGCATTAAGGTATTTCTGCCTTGTAGCTGTGGTGATCTTTAACAATGTAAGCCCACAGTATCCTGATATGCTCTATTGATTGAAAATCTGGAACAGTGTCTCCCCCAAAAGTAAAAAAACTATGCCTACGTTTAGTTGCATGGCCACTAGATGCCTGTGTGGAAGAGAGTTTTCCAGTGAGTTAACATGATACTTAAACGACAGGCTTCCCATGAGAGCTAGTGATGCACAGCTGACTAGAATTACAACCACTTTTGAGTAGGATGTCTTAGATGGAACATATGACTAAATATGAATACCTTTCCTTGAAAATAATAATAATAATAATCTTGTCTCAGGCCCAGTCTTCTTACTCTCAGTGATTACCAAGAAGTGAGATGTTTTGAGACCACAAAAGAGTCTTTGAAAGAATGCCTTTGACATCTGTTGAATTTGGTTTCATCGATGATCCTTTTAGTTATGAAAAAAGGAAGAAAGTTAAGAAGCGGAATGTCAAAGGCTCTGGAACAAAGGGGTTTTCTTAAATGTAGGCTGAAACCCAAAAATAAAGTTGGAATCAACATTTAACCCTCAGGGATTAAGTTAAACCATTTCTGTGCTGTTTCACTTCCAACAGGAATGATTGACACCATCTTGCTGTTTATGTTCTTTAGCTGAGCTTCTGGGATGCCGAACTTAGAGAAACCACTTAAACCACATTTCTCATCCGCTTGGGTTCTAACCAGCTCCTACGATTAAATGACAGGCTTATTTTCTACTAATTGCTCCTTTGCCCATCATATAATTTGCCATATATACAGTACAAGTCCTCTACCATTTGTTTAAAATCCTGTTTTCCTTCTCTCGATTAACCTATCTTACGTTTTTCCTCACCAATCATTGCTTCAGATATGCCGGTTTCTCTCTCATCTCCAATTTGATTGGGTTTTCTTGCTCGTTCACAGATTTTTTGTCAATGCAGCTTTTCTCAAAAGCATTTTTATTATGTCTTATTTTAAAATATAATCTTTTGAACATACTTTATTTACAATATTTTACATGTCAGCTCTTTCTCTCTCTTACTTTTTCCATTTGTAGATACTTTTCATTGGTTCAGTGTTTACAGTTCAGTACATTTTCAGTTCCCTGGGCTTTCTTCTCATTTTGCAGTAATTCTATTTTTGCCTTTACATGTAATTTCTCAGTAGAGCTTCTTGGTCCTTCTATCACTAACCTGTTCAGACTCCATGGCATTTTAGAGACCACTATTCTTCTGGTGCATTATAACAAACAAGATGACCTGGTTCTGTATTTTGCATCCACAAAAGAGATATTGTTCATCAGGAGACAGCAAAACCAGCAAAAAATTACCTTATTGTATATATCACAAAACTGAGACAGAATATCAGAAAGATCCTAAATTTCAGTCATGATTTCATAGCAGTGTTTAGCCTTTTATCACCAGCTGGCCAAGTACTGCCTAATAGCTTTAGTTTAATACTTCTTCATTTGCTGAATGGTAAAGATATGGAAAGAGCTAGAAGAAAAAATCTTCATAGACTCTGTGATAGGAAGTGAAAGGAAGTTTTTTATTAATCACCACCTGGTGCATACTGTTATCTTGCTCTCTGTGCCTTTGTCACAGACAATGATGATTGTTTTTCTGGCATACTCAGGCAAAAATATTCCTCTGGCTAAAGCATGAAAGTTTGTGCTGTTGCCAATGAAAGTCTTTGGTGATGGCGAAGGCTTTTTTTCTGGGCCTAGATTCTACTCTTTTTTCAGACAGGTAACACCTGTGATCCTGAAAGTCAGTCATAGAATCATAGAATGGTAAGGGTTGGAAGGGACCTCTAGAGATGAGTGCTCCTGCTAAAGCAGGTCCACCTAGATAAGGTCACAGAGGAATATGTCCAGGCAGGTTTTGAAAACCTCCAGAGAAGGAGCCTCCACACCCTTCCTGGGCAGCCTGAGCCAGAGCTCCCTCACCTCAACAGGAAAGGAGTTTTTTCTTATATTTAAGTGTAACTTTTTGTGTTTCAGTTTATGTCCATTACCCTTGATCTTGTCAATGGAGACAACAGAAAAAAGTGCCTCCTGACATACAATTTTTAAATACTCTTCTTAATGAGGTCCCCCCTCAGTGTCCTCTTCTCCAGGCTGAACAGTCTCAGATCCTGCAGCCTTTCCTCATCAGAAAGATGCTCCAAGTAACAATTGAGAAGTAACCTCTATGCTTCCCCAAGGAGGTTGCACTATGATCACTCTGCATTTGCAGAAGTCTTAGGAAAATATTTGGGACTAATTGTGAAGCAAATCTACAGAAACTAAAGGAATTGTTTCGATATTCACATCAGAGCAGATGAAGAGTAGAAATTTCCCCTGTTTTTGCAGATCTCAGAAGCAACCTTGCCCTACTTTGGATTGGTATTGTACTACTTAGTCGTAAAACCAAATTATACGAAGTTCCATCCCTAGCTTTGGTTTGGGCTTTCCATTTTTCATATCCTTAGCTTGAAATATCTTTCTAATATATTCATATTTATTTCCAGGCATCCAGCCTATTTTCATTCTGGCCTTTGCATCTTTTTTTCCTTCTCTCTTTTAGTCCAACATAAACTATTCCCTTTCAGCACACACAGTACCCTGCTATTTATTTAAAATGAAAGAAGGAAAGAAAGTAGTTTTCTCATGCAAATTCTAGGACATTTCCAATTTTGTGGCATGTTTTGGCCAGTTCCTAGGTAAAGCCCGGTCATGGTTGTTTGCAAAATAAGTTAGTGTGTATGGTTAATAGAATTTGTCTACAGATTAAAACAACTTGGTCTAATCATGGTTGTATTTTAAGAGTTACTAGTAAGTTTTTATGTACTACTAGATTATACTTGCAAACAAGTAATGCAATATTGCTTTCAAGTAGTTTTATAATCAATTTTTACATTGTCAAAATCTGCTATTCATGATATTAAGCCAATCTGGCTCTTTGGAAATCACCAGCACAATAGAATGTCAAAGCAAAAGAAAAAGAGGGCTCTCTTGATATTCGTTTCCAAGAAGAAAAGGCACATGATTGTTTCTTACAAATGCATATATGTGTTCTCATGCTGAGCTTAAGTTTTATAGCCTAATATTGAATATTTTCCTGGCATTTTCTTTTTGTGTGTGTAAAAATGGTTTATTCTTTAGGGTAAATTAGCTGCTGCTTTGCATTGTGTGTAATCACACTGAAGCCAGTGTGTTTCTCAGACTTATGTCAGGAAGGATATTAATTTATTCTTTATATCTCACTCATTACACTAGAGTCCTGGCCCATGACTGGTTCTGAGCCTCAGTAATGAAACACATATATAATAGTTAGTAATCCTTTGGCTCCTTGGGTGAAACATCTGTCTGACCTACCCTGTAACCAAATGCAGCTTTCATCTTTAAAATAATACCAAGATTGTAACTTTGTCCTTATTTTGCACAAAACTAGACTGTACCTACATATTTTCTTGAGAGGTCTGGAGCTCTCAGTAGCAAAAAATGATTTTGTCTCTTTCCAGGGCTCTCTTTATTGAGGTATGTAAAAATAATGGTGTTGCAAAAAATTTCCAAGATCTCAGTTGCTGTTCAGGCTGGATTTGTAAGGTGGGTGTTTAGGCATCTATTAATCTGCAGGGATTCACGCAGTGTAAGCTGGGTATACTGGCTTCATCTGAATTGCTTCAGGAGAATTTTGGCTTGCCAGCTGTTATCTGAGCCAAAATGGAGTTGTGGCTAGGTAGGAATGCATTGGGAAACACTAGAGAGAGGAAATGGTGTTTATACTCTTCCCCCTGTCTTTAGCACCTTATCAAAGATGTCAGAAAATTGTTGTTCTACACGCAGGATATTTTGTAAGTGAAGCAGTCACTGTCCTCATGCAGTTAGAATCACAGATTCATTTTGGTTGGAAAAGACCTTTAAGATCATCAAGTCCAACCACTAACACAACACTGCCAAGCCCACCACTAAACCATGTTCCTAAGCAGTTTCCAAGCATGCAAAGCACTTGCTTGTCAAATAGGAGACCAAGAAGATTGAAAGAACTGGTGATACTCAAGGAAGTTCCCAGTCCCAAAGCAGATCCCTCTGTGGCACACTGAAAGCTGTGAGGATGCTTTCACCTGTCCCCTTCCAGAGCATCCCTCTTTATGGGACTGGGTCGGTGCTGATGAGACAGACCAGGTAGCTGTGCAGATCCCTATCTCACAAGTTGAGGCATTAGCTGGAGGGAATGCTGAGTTAAATTAATGTAATGAAAAGCTCAGCAACTTCAACTGACAGGAATGGTAGCACCTCCCCTCAGCTCCCTGCTCTCCTCTGCCTTAAGAGCATGCCTTCTGACTGTGTAACTAATGTGTTTGTGAAGGACTGAGATGTGGATTTAGATGCTAGATACAGATATCTCACAGCTCTAATTAAAGATAAAAAACGTAGCCTCCCTTTTGTGTTGGTGAGCTCTGGGACTGCTGCCAGACCTGGCTCAGCACGAGGGCCGTAAGAGGAATACCAGTTTGCAACACTGTCTTGTATTTCTTTGTCTCAGAGCAATGCTCAGCTTTGCAAGGACTGAGGCACTTCTGCAGACACTCCAGGAAAGAACTGACTAACATATCAAAGAAATAGATAAACAGAAATCTAGCAGAACCATGAAGGGCTGTGCAATGCTTTTGTGAGTGGAGAGTTTTAGCATAAGTACCTAACACGGTAAGTCAGGTCATAGCTCTCCTTCTTAAATCCTTCTGGTCCTATGGTGATTTTTTTCCCAGAAGGCCTCAAGCCTGGCTCACAGGCTTCTCAGGATTCTTGGAAATCTGGCCATGGCTATTTCCTGTGAGTTCCTAACTGTAGGGTTCTTGCCACATGGATATTTAAACTCTGGAGACTTTTATGAGTTTTGTCAAATGTCTCCACTCTTCTCTTTCCTGCCTTCTGCTTCGATTGGTGAAGCAACTTTCATATCTGAGAAACTCAAACTATTTTTTGCATCTTTCTTGTGTTAAATTTCCTCCTCTAGACTCCACCAGCGCTGCTCAAATATTCTGTCAATGTCTGCAGGATAGCTTTTGCTCATTTTAATATGTTTAGCAGACCAAAGGTTTTAGCTGTTAGGTCAGTTTGCTGTGCCAATGACTTTAATATTTTCAGTTCCCGATATGAAGAATGTGTGTGACTGAGGGTGCTTAAGAAAGTGCCTAGCCTCTCTTTGACTACAGCACTGAAGACTGAAGTTCCTATTACAACATCTTGGCTGATGAGCAAGACAAATTTATTCATCTGTATGTGACACCCCCTCCCCAACCCCAGCAGGTGGACAAAAACTGAAAAAGGACTTGGGTGAGAATCTAATGAGGTGTGTACATGTATATCTGTTGATGCTGGCGTGGAACAGTAAAAATTTTTACGTGCTCCTGCTTCCATTGCTCCTTCTTCCATTCCCCCTTTCTTCCTCTTTCTCTCACAGCAGCAGTATGTTGAATGTGAACCCTTCAGAAAGATTTTTTTTCTACTGCTAAGCATAGTGTGACTCCTCTGGGCATGGATCTTGGGTCTTGGAATAAAGCCACTGTCTAGCCCTTATTTATAGAGCCAAACTCTTTGTGTGTTTGTTTGTTTTAAAGCATTTGCTACAGTTCTGTCATGAAAAGTTGCACAAACGATTAATCAACTGAAAGCAGCATAAACATACCAAATGATCTATTTGGAAAGAGTGTGGGGAAAGCTGAGAGTGGGAGAAAGGGACAGTTAGTGCTGGAGCTGCATTTAGTTTCTCTCTTAAAACAGACTGAGAATGTAAACCATGTCTTATCCTATCAGAGAAGAGCAGTTTGCAGAATCCTAGGATGATGCAGGTGTGAATGGAACTTAGGACCCTGATTCCCAGTCAAAGCAGGGTCATCTACAGAGTTCTGAAGGTTGATGAAATAAGGTCAAAGATAAAAGAGCTGAGTTGAGTTTAGACATTCAGATAAAAGGATCATATCTCAAAAAAAGAAATTTAGAAATTGCAGAGGTAGCAATAGGATAAGCAATTAACAAGTTACTAATATATTGGCACAAAGGGGGGTCGTAGCTTGCAGAAGTTTTGATCCAAAGTCTGTTACAATCTGCTGAAAGGTTTGTAGCAAAGTCGATGATCTATGAATCAGGCCCAGAGACTTTGTGGATTAGGTGCGCATTGGTAGGTATTCAGCAGCATCACTACATGGTGGGATGTATCTGATCTTGATTCTCATTATATGCATGTGGAAGGGCACAAAGCAGAAATCTTTCCCCTGTCAAGGAGGGAAAGACTCAGTCCTGAGGTTTTGCAGCTCTGCAGCTGCTGCATGAGTCACAGTCATTCTCTCTAGGAAGTCCATCAATTCTTTGAATTTCACAAGATTGGCCCATTAGCCTGTCTAGCTCCCTATGAAAAGTAGCCTTGCCCTTGAGAATATTAGTTGGTCCCCTCATTTGATATGCACTGCAAACTTGATGAGGAGGCACTCTGTCATCCCCTTCAGATCACCGATGAGGACATTAAACAGGACAAGTTCCAATATAGTACCCTGGTTTGTCAGTGGCCACCAGGTAGATTACAACCCATTAACTGCTAAACTGTGGACCCAAGTGTCCAACTAGCTTTTAACTCACTTGCTTTTCCACCCATCTAGATTTTAATGTCTTTGCTTGGATGTAAGATTATCATGGAAGACAATGTTGAAAACCTCATTAAAGTCAAAGCAAATGACATCCACTACCCTCTTCTCAGCTAGAAATCCAGGATATTTATCACACAAAGGTTGGTCAAGCATGATTTACCTCTGGTAAAACCATCCAGGCAATCTGCCTTTTCTTCTCCATGTGTCCAGGACTATTTTTTCCTCTGGCTCAATTTTTATCTGCAATCCCCGGCTCAATCTTCGTACTGTGTTGTCAGCTACTCTCTGCTCTGAAGACTCTCAGTTAGTACAGAGGCCTTTTTGGTGAACACAGGCAAATAAGGCATTGAGTACATCAGTTTGTCTGCTATTACTAAACCTCTGCTACATTTAAAAATAGCTTCACATTTTCCTTGTTCAGCCCTTTACTGCTAGTTTGGTCATAGAAGCTCTTCTTGTCCTTGAAAGTTTTAACTCCAGCTGGCTTTTGTGACACTATCCCTATATGCCCTGGTAATATCTCCAAGTTCCTCTTATACAGCCCAGCCCTTTATGTTGCCTTGGAGATCTGTTTGCATTGGAACTCTGTCATGACTTTTGTGCTCAGCCAAACCAGTATCCTGATCTGTTTGGTTTCCTATGGATTGTAATGAACTGTTCTTTAAAGAGTTGCCAGCTTCTCTGAGCTCCTTTACCCTTGAGAGATTCAGTGATGCCACCTACCAGTTCCTTGAATAGTTGAAGCTGTGTCTGCTATGCTCTGCTATCTCCTTCCTTGGTCCCCTCTGGATCTCAAATTTCACTATTCCATGGCCATTGCTGTCAACGCTGTCATTTATTATCATGTTTCTGATCGACTCTTCCTTATGAGTGAACAGTATTTCCAACCTTACATCACACTTAATTGCCCATTCCATACCTGAGCCAAGAAGTTATCCCCTTCCACAAATCTTCTTGACTGTCTGTGTCCCACCGTACAATCCTTCCAGCAGCTGTCAGGGAGGTTAAAGTTCCCCTTGAGATCCAGGGCCTATGATCCAGAGATTTCTGTACAATTGGGTTACTGTTATGGAGGAAATATAACACTGAATGATGAGACTCTAGTAGAGATTATTTTAACTATAAAATTTTAGATAATAAATCTTAGGATCAGAGGATGTCCTGGTTTAGGCCCATCAGGAAACAAAGACCACGATTAGCCTCAAGTACCGAAGAGGCTGAGAATTGCTCAAGGGCAGGGAGGGCTTAATTGCTGCTTAAGGTTCAGGACAAATCAGACCAGGCCACTCGGTTTGGGGAAGAAAACAGAAAATAATTTAATGCAACATCAACTAAAACATACCCCCCCAAAAAAAACCCAAAACATAACCAAAACGAAACAACACAGAGTAATACATCAATGGAAAGTCCAACCAGCCTTTTTAAGAACACCTTCTTGCCACACCTCCCCTCTTCCCGGGCTCAGAGCCCTGATCCCGAGGTTTTTACCTTGCCCCCACCCTGAACGGTTCAGGGGGGCAGGCAGTGGAGGTCTCAGTCAGTCTGCTCCCAATAGCTTCTGCCGTTTGTCCCTCCTCAGGACGGGTGAACTCCACACCAGTCCTCCCTGTGAGTCCGTGGGGTACCTCACATGCATGGCAGCCCCGCACGGGCTGCTCCGACGTGCACCCATTCCAAAGGCTGCAGCTCCTCTCTGCCTCTCGTGTGGGGCTTCTCTGTGGCACACAGGCTCTCCAACACGGCCTGGGCCATGGCCGTCTCCCCACACAGTCCCTCGCCCGTCCGGGCTCACTCACATGGAGCTGCTGGTGGCTCTCAGTCCTGCCATGGATCTCCACAGGTTTCAGGGGCACAGCTTGTATTCTCGCCACGGCTTGCAGAAGGGTCTCCGGTCTACTGCTTCTCCTTCCTTCCTCCTTCTCTGGCCGAAGGGTCCGCGTGGTCGCCTCCATCTTGTATCACTCTTACACCTCCTGCCTTGCATTTCAAATTCCTGTCCCTAAATAGTGATGGCAGAGGCGCCAGATTGGCCCAGCCGGGCCGGAGGTGGGTGTGAACCCAGGAGCCGGGGGAGAGTCCGCAAACTCTTTACCGGGTCTTCACTGCAACCCGCTCCCCCTGTTACTAAGCCAAAAGCTGCTCCTTGCTAAACCAGAACAGAGGATCATATCATATTCAGCTGCAAAGAGACTTTAGGAAGACTACTTCCATCTCAAAGCAAGGGCAGCTACAAGATCAGACCAGATTGTTTAACTTTATTCATTGTCCTTATCCAAATGGTTTTTAAAAAAACTCTAGGAGTGGAGATTGCACAGCCTCTCTGGGCAACCTGTTCCTATGCTTGACTGTCCTCACCTTCTTGTAGATAACAGTAAATAAGTGAAAAAGAGTTAAAAGGAATGTGTCTGCTCATTATCATTTTGTGGGTGACAATTTAATATATCCACTAGCAAATGTTCATAAACCTTTTTATAACTGAGAGGTTATGAAACAAACTTGTGAACGATTCTATGAGATAGCAGTTGAAAGGCAAGTACAACTGTCTTTAATAAATATAGTCTTCATTTTCAGATGTCATCAGAAGAAACAGTGCATCAGCAGCTTCCCTTCAGAGGCTCCCTCAATCAGATCTGTAGTGAGTATTGCCATTGCAATGCTACACTCTATAATAAGTATTAAAAAAAGTTGAGCCTTACTTTGCCCTTATGGTTTGAGGTTACGTTGCCACACACTGATGAAGGCATAACATAGTATGTAAAATAGAGCATTACCACATCTGCTGTTGTATCAAAGGCATATGTCTTACAGTCAGTGTCACCACAGAAATTTCATAGACTAGCAGAACCATATTGTGTTGCCATCATATTAGTACCAGTTGTACTCTGACATAATTTTATACTGTTCTTTTTCCCACCAGTGTTTCAAGTCTGGTATTCATGCAGCAATTTGGGACATACTTTGGTAGTGATGTAGACTTATGAAGACTGTAACATGGATGATTCATACAAAACTTTTTTTCCTTTCTCTTTCTTTTTTTTTTTTTAATTTCTGAACAACTTTGGCAAAACTTCCAAGCCCAACCACTAATGTAACATAAATATAGAGGATACTATTCTATTTCTAGAGGCAAATGTCCTTGAAATGGGGCTTTATTTTAGTACTTTAAGAACTGCGAACATACAGTCATGTCCTGCTGTCTGGGGTCATAGTCACTTGGAAAGCAAAGCAGAGTCCATTTGCAGTCATGACTATTTGTACTAGTTTCTACTTTCTCACACAGAGGTGGTTTTGTTTTGTTTGTGATAATGGCTATTTTAGCTCCAAGAAAAGTATACATTTCTAACAACAAGAAGATCCAAAGAAAGAACTCACACTGAAAGGACTGAAAGAGGTCCATGAGAGAAGAGGGAAATCCTCTTTGTGATGAGACTCTCCTTTGAAATGAGAGAGATTTGGCAAGCTTGAAGTTCAGACCTAACAGCTTCTTCCTCTACCTGAGAATTTCAGCTCTTTTAGTGGGGAATATGCAAACTCCCTCCCTGGATGGGTGCAAACACACGATCTACCCCTGCAACACCAAAAAACAATCAGACTTGAAGTTCTGGACTGTTCAAGAGGATGTGCTGTGTCTGAGAAGCTTTCAAAAAGACTTTAATTCTCTTTTCATTTCCTAAATGCTTCAAGCTCTCCCTACCTCTGGTCCCAAGATCAGCTGTTGGGAAGATGGGCTAAGTTGGAAAGAGTAAGTGAGAGAGGGCATTTCATACTAGCCCCAAGAGATATGCAGTGCCAGATGCTTCCCTCAGACGATGTGCTCCTGACTTTGGTGCTTCAAAGAGATTAGCTGCTACAACCTGCACCACCATAACCAAAGGTAAGAGAGAAGGGTGTTTTAGACATGTCCCATAGGAGAGAAAGCATAAGCTACATCTGTGGCCACCAAAGGATGGGTACCAAAGGAGCTGAAGAAAGTCTGTCAGAGAACTGGAAACTTTGCTGTCCTGCAATCCAGATGTCCCAAATATCATACTCCTAGCTTCTCTGAGACACTGGTGCTTTTGAACTTGTGGCAAGGTAGACTGTGAAAGATTTGAAATAGGGAGCAAAAACTGAGTGTTCCACGTTCCAGTAGATGCCTTTTTTGGTGGCCAATCAAAGACCTTGACTCTGTGTCTGTGTGGTCCCATAACTGATTTCTTTTTCCCAGATATAAATCAGATTAGCAATGGCCCAAGCTGCCAGGAGGTTTAAGTTCCTTCTATCAAAAATTATTCAAGACACTGATTCTCAACTACCAAATGTTAGTTTTTCCATACTTTTTTTTTTTTTTGGTGAATATTGGCTCAAATATTATAGATACTGATTTACAACCTCACAAATAGATTGTGACTGCAAACCTGGAACTGAGTACAAATTCAGGCCCTGCTCACCAAGCCACCATCTGCTCTTTATTTAAGTTACTTCAAAAACAAATGTTTCTCCCATGGTGCCTGCACTATGTGATTTGATTAACGGAAGTAAAGTAAATAAGTTAATAAATTTGCAGGTACCATCAAGACAAGTTTATGTAAAAAAATCACAAGTACATAGCTTTTGACCATAAATTTTACCTGGTTTCTCTCTGTCCCTCTCTTTGTTTACCGGTAGCACCTGGCACATCCTACGCAGCAGAGGTCTAGCTTGTCACAGGTGTTGGAGCACTGAACTATTAATGAGCCACAATGCTTTCAGCAAGGTGCTTTCATTTTGCCTTTAGTTTCTTTCAGCGGGAGTATTGTCCCCTGCAAGCACCCCAAAAGCAAGAGTCAGACTCCTTCAGAAGGTTATTTAGCTTCTAGGGTAGATGAGTCATCATCTGATACCCCTCACTTTCCTTTGAGGACTTTTAGAGGGAGTCTGTTTTTTACTTGACTCCTGATTTAGCATCCTTTAGTTAGATGAAACAAACCTGAGCCCTTGATAGGACTTAAGTATGTAAGCCTTTGAGGATGTGAGATTAAACTCTTTGTATAAAGATCTTTCCTATTTGCTCTTTAATGCCTGACAAATTTTGGATATTATTTTATTATAAAATCTTAGAATCATTAAGCTTGGAAAAGACTTGCAAGATCCTTGAGTCCAACCACTAACATTAGTCTCTGATAATGTCTCATTTATAGAAGTTATTACTTCCTTCTAGTTTTCTTTTAACAGAGGTAGACATACGAGCAAAACTGGATCGTAATTTTTTACAATACAGACTTATCTTTTATTGGATCTTGTAATGCCAACAAATCCAGAAAGTCTGATGTTAAACTTGAACTGCACGTAGTAACAGAATTAGGTAAAAATGAAAGTTTAACATGTTGAATTTATTAACACTTCTGCATTCCTTTTTACTTACTTAAGGGCCTTTTTGGCTAATCTTGTAAAAATGAAACGGTGGATTAGTAATTACACAGACACCTGGAGTATAGCACATGATTGCCTATTATCAGGTAAGAAAACCAAATCCACAGGAAGAGTATAAATCTTGCAGAGACAGTTGTCTTCATTGAAGTGCCTGTTTTCACCTGCCTGATTGGCAGATAACCATTCATTTAAAACAAAATAAAAAGGAGGAAAAAGGTTCTCTTTGATCTTTGTCTAATGTCTAAAACAGCTGTTGCTATGGGATATGTACTTCTCATGCAGTTCTTCTGAATATTGTATGATGATTGTAATCTCCTTATGCACACATTCAGAGAAGGGAATGGTGATGTTTTTTTGTGTATACTTCGCTTCTAGTCTCTGCTGTATTTGTTCTCTTTAGCCCGCGAATACATTGCTTATTTCCATGGCATTTCACACTATAGACCATGATATATCTTTCAATGAGTCACTGTCTTGCTATCTTATAAATATTGAAATTACATTTGAAATTGCTAGATAAAAAGAAAAGCAAGTTAAATGCCAATACCCCCTTGCTTAAGTTGTCACACTATTGTTGTTTTTCTACACAAATGCCAGCCAAGTTTCCCAGGTGTGGTTTCCACATCTCACATGAATCAAAGTAAAATGTCTGTATTAAAATAATGCATATAAACACACTGGTGATTATTAGGGGAAAAAAGAGCCCCACATATGCTGTAAGTTTATCCAAAAGAAACTATATTAAAGATCTGGTGTGAGACAGAAGTTTGGATGAGTTCTAAGCAGCTTTTCATCAGCATGGTTCTCTGAAGAGAAACACTTTCCAGTGTTGCTCCTCTTTATAAATGAGCTAACCTCAGACGTTACCAAGCACCCAAACAACTGGGCTGATTCAGACTTGCAGTACATTAATAAATGATGATGTTTATGAAAGATATTGCAGACATTTTTCCAGGGCTATGCAAAGCCCAGTAAAGAAGAAAAAAAAAAGAGAAATCCAAAAGAAGACTCAAAGGTCTGTCGTTGTTTTGAGGGGAGCCCAGGACATATAAGCCTAATGGAGAAAGGCTACTATGAGTTGAAAGGCCACCTCTGACAATCTGTGAACTTAGTGCTAGGGAAAGACCAGATGTCCTGAGAGCGAGCACATTGGTTGTCAGAGCTGGCAGCCCCAGGTTTGTTTATTTATTTGTAGTGACTGTTTCTTCAACAGTAGCCCAGCAGAACCTTGCTAAATGCAAATATAATTAGAAAGATCTGAAAATCCTCCACTGTGGAGTCTAAGAAGCAGAGGGAATGAGTATGCAGATCCAGAGGATCTGACTGTACCTCTTTCATGGTCTCCTGTCAAAAAGGGCAATAAAAATTATTGTATGCTTTGTTCAAGATCTCATCACTCAGCTTTGAGGAAGGTTTGAGGTGACTCTTTACACTTACTGAATGGCTTTGTTTGTGTATGAAGATGTCAAAGTGTTTTCACACCCAGGGGTACCCATACTGGCACCATTGTTGTGACACAGAGTATTGGTGTTTGCCAAACATTCATGCCAGTGGATGTCCCAAATATGAATGAAGCAGACACGATAAAACAACTCAACCTGTTGGATGTGACATCTATGTGGGTTCCAAGGATCTGGCTTACCTAGGGAACACATATTTATGTCCTTGCACATGGCATCCACAAGCTTGTTCTTCACTCTATAATCTTTCACAACTATAATCTTTCAGATGGTCAAAAAAACGATCTATTTAAAAAGAACAAGACCAATTACATAGCATGCATGAAATATATGTATTTTTAATAGTTAATTCACTTGGAAATCTTTGCCCTGAACTCTTTCAGGGCATTATTTGTGAAGTTATTAAAAGAAGAAAAGTTCTAGGCTAAGGAAGGCATAAAAAGCATTTAATATAAATTCTTTCGTAGTGTTCACTGGCCAGAAAACAGCCCACTCAGTATGCAAGAGATGTAGGGAGAAGAGAAACAGTGCAAGGCAGCAGTCATCTGTAATCTTGTAAGAGAGCAAACACATCACAGGTGACAATTTGTCAATAAACCCAGACGCAAATGGTAGGTGGAGGAAGAAATGACCCTTAGGCTATCGCAATATCAGAAAAGAGACGTTTAAAGGATGCAAAGCTTAAAGAAATGCAATTTGTGTAAAATAGGAAAGAAGAAAACAAAGACATGAAGAGAGACACATGCTCTTTTAATTCTCTTCCTTCTCTTGATAAAAATATCTGGTCCTGATGTAACTGCAGAAAGTCAGCGGAGATATACTGAGGATAAATTGCTGCCATAAATCATCAAAATCAATGACAATTATGTCTGTTCATGCCAGAAATTAATCTGGACCCTAAAAACACCACTTTTTTGACATTGAAAGCTAAATTTAATTTGTTTTCTATGCAAGGAAATAAATTTGAGCTTTGATGTGTAAAGAGATGCCCATGTCCTAGGAAACATGCCTCCAAATCTTCATTTACCAGTTACATGGATTGGAGGCTACAGCATCACTGTTCTGCTGTCCACTTTTCCTTTGGGTGTGCCTGGCTTCACATTACCCTCCTGTGTGCACTGGAAGGAAAGGTTTTTGCAGTGCATGAAGGTAGATGTGAGATAAGAAAATCATAGAATCACAGAATGGTAGGGGTTGGAAGGGACCTTTAGAGATCATCTAGTCCAGCACCCTGCAGAAGCAGGTTCACCTAGATCAGGTCACACAGGAACATGTCCAGGTGGGTCTTGAAGACCTCCAAGGAAGGAGACTCCACAACCCCTTTGGGCAGCCTGTGCCACTGCTCCGTCACCCTCACAGTGAAATACCCTTTTCTTATGTTTAAGTGGAACTTTTTGTGTTCCAGCTTCATCCCATTACCCCTTGTCCTGTTGCTAGCTACTGTAGAAAAAAGGGATGTCCCAACCTCCTGACACCCATCCTTTAGATATTTATAAATGTTAATAAGATCTGCCCTCAGTCTCCTCTTCTCCAGACTAAACAGCCCCAGTTCCCACAGCCTTTCCTCATATGGAAGATGCTCCCGTCCCCTGATCATCTTGGTGGCCCTGTGCTGGACTCTCCCCAGCACTTCCCTGTCCCTCTTGAGCTGAGGAGCCCAGAACTGGACACAGGACTCCAGATGAGGCCTCACCAGGGCAGAGGAGAGGGGGAGCAGAACCTCCCTTGACCTGCTGTCCACACTCTTCTTGCTGCATCCCAGGCTGCCATTGGCCTTCTTGGCCACGAGGGCACATTGCTGGCTCATATTTAGCTTATTATCAATCAGGACTCCCAGGTCTCTCTCTGCAGAGCTGCTCTTCAGCAGTTCGACCCCCAGCCTGTACTGGTGCATGGGGTTGTTCCTCCCCAGCTGCAGGACTCTGCACTTGTCCTTGTTGAACCTCATGAGGTTCCTCTCTGGCCAACTCTCAAGCCAGTCGAGATCCCACTGAATGGCAGCACAGCCTCTGGGGAATCAGCCAGCCCTCCCAGTTTGGTGCCATCAGGGAACATACCGTTCGAAAATCATGCATATCGTACTGCACCTCATATCCTGATCTTGCTGTGTGCAACCAGATGCACAGCCAGCAGTCGATGCATCTCTAGAGTGACCAAGTAAATTACTCTGATATGGTCTTGGACCTTGTCTCATTTTTTTGCCTCAGAAACAGAAGCCAAGACCTGGTGTGCACAGCGAAGAGGAGGGCATGCTCTCAATGTCCATTCTGTCCCCATTAAATCTATACTTTGCATTGGGAACTAAGGCTTTTTCATATTTTGTTCTGGACAAGTTTCTCTCTTGCTGTCATTAGGAGCTAATTACTAATTTCATCCCTTAGATAATCCAGTATCCTCCTGACACTTGTATACAAAATGCCATGGATCACAGTTTCTTCTCCTAGTCTTATCCCTTCTGCAAAGAGCAATAACCTTCGAGACAGCAGTTTCCTGGTTATCAAATGATTTAGTACCACCTCCAAAATGACACCATAGGAAACTGATTCTTAAGCTTTGTGATTCTGACTTGGCTTTCAGATGTAATTCCCACTTCTTTCACTATGTCACTTCAAATAATCATAGTAATGGTTGTGTTTGTTAGCCTTGCAACTTTCACAACCTAGCTGCTGTGACTCTAAGGGGAGTTAGCTACCTCAAAATGGAGGACTGATTGGTTTTTCTCTTACTATATAGCAGAGAAAACTTGATTTAAGTATCTGATGAGCATTCAGACCCTCTGGACACCCATCATTTGCTGGGCATCAGATTTCCATTTACAGGTTTGAAAATGCCTTCATGTGACATACTCCTGGCAGGAATTACTACCAGCTCATCCCTTAGACTGCACAGTACTGACATAGTGCTACTTAACTGTGAGCAACAAGAGTATTACCTTGGCAGCTCAACAAACTGGTATGTTACAGCCTTTAGTTTTGATGAAGAACTGTAGCAGAGACAAACTGAGATTATTTAGGTATCTGATTTTTTATGTGCATATGTAAGATTCCAGGTTAAGTTAATTTGTTCTGTTTCTATGAAAAACTGTACTGCTTTGAAAGGTTTCATTTACAATCCAGCTAGAGTGAAGGTTTTATTCTTTAGCATGAATCTTACCATTAATTAGAGCTAGATGTAAGTCACACCACCTTCAAAGAGCCTGTAAAAAGACAAAGAAAAAAATGTTAATCAAATGGCAAAATCCACAGATTAAAATTAGACTCAGAAATAAATCGTTTCAGCATGCATGACTTCTATGGCATTGCCAATGTAAATCTATGCAGTAGGTTACCACAGTAGAGTTCGTAGTGGCTAAGTGTAAGGTTTTGCTTTATGTATTTTTATGAAAGCATGGCTATCTAATTGCACAGAGCTCTGGGGTAACTGAAAAATCTGTCTTTAATACAGTAAATGCAAAATAAGCCAGATTTCTTTCCTGCCACTACTGAGATGTGCATAATGAAATCGTACACAGAATTTCTCTAATTTAGCCTTCAGAACTTCAGGATCTCATTACGATCTTTGTTTGTCATGGCCACTGTTCATTTTCTAGGCAGTCTGACTTCATAGTGATTATGAAAATACAGTATTACAGGCCAGGCTCTATAAGGATGGCAGAGTTTTATAGGATACTATTTATGTTAGGATTGTGATAGGATATATTTAAAATAGGATATGTATTGGGATTTATTTTAGAATATCTTTAAGATTTCTGCATATTTTTAAAACTATATAGACACAGAAATTTAGGGAAAAAATAAAAAGATATCTTTCATTCTTTATGTCAGTTTCAACCCACATTTCTATAACCTTCAACAGTGCACAATCTAGCCTGCTTAAGGTTACTTTTTTAATAGCAGATTTCCTATAGGAGTCTGTGAGATCTAAACATGAAATGCAAAGCAATTGTTTAATAAACATTGAAGCAGTTTTTGTGTGTCCAGGTTTTTCAGAAAGCCCATGGGCCTGAAGCAGCTTTCAGCAATCCTTGTGCTTGCAGATCTGAGTTGGCTGAGGTGCAGCCTTCTGTGGACTCACGCAGGGCATGCTCAGACCTCCTCTAACATAAAGTGGCTGTGGGCAGCTCTTGGATACACACCTGCTTCACACGCCTCTTATCTCAAATGTAGGACAGAGAGGACTGACTGTCAGCAACACGCAGCACCCCAGCATTTATCTCTAATTAAAATTCAAAGTTAAAGGACTTCAACCAGACCACACAGAGAGAAGATGCTTCAAATAAAGGCTGTAAATAGCCCTGTGAACATAAGTATCTTTGCTGACCTGGATTTTTGGTAGTCAAGTGTATTCAAGCTTTAGATAAATTAACTCATTTGAGATGCTGAACACATTCAGAATATCACCAGACAGTACCATATTTACTAGTACTACAGCATTCAAAATATTACATTGTATTTACAGTGATGTCATTACCCCATTGACTTATGGAAATTAAAGTTACAGTGAGAAGGTGATAGTAATTGCACACAGGTGCATTTTTTTCCCCTAGGAGCAGGGAGATTAGGATGCAGGAAGACTGTATTTTACAGTTTGGTCCACAGAATCACAGAGTCTTAAGGGTTGGAAGGGATCTCAAAAGATCATCCAGTCCAACCCCTTGCCAGAGCAGGACCACCTAGAGTAGGTCACACAGGAACTCGTTCAGGTGGGTTTGAATGTCTCCAGAGAAGGAAACTCCACAACCGATCTGGGCAGCCTGTGCTAGTGCTCCCTCACCTGAACAGGGAAGAAGTTTTTCCTTGTATTTCTTTGGAAGCTCTTATGTTCCAGCTTGTACCTGTTGCCCCTTGTCCAACCATTGGCCATCATTGAGAACAGCCTGGCTCCATCCTCCTGATACCCACCCTTTACATATTTGTAGTATTAATGAAGTCACCCCTCTTCTCCAGGCTGAAGAGCCCCAGCTGCCTCAGCCTTTCATCCTAAGGGAGATGCTCCATTCTGTTCATCATCTTGGTGGCCCTGTATTGAACGCTCCCCAGCAGTGTTGCCATCAGCTCATGTGTTCAGGAATTGGAAGCATCAAACCATTCAAAATAAGCTTAAAAATCAGCACTCTTAGGTTATGTTTTATATGCCATCAGAGGAAAACTGTGCATGATACGAAGGTGAAAAAAATACCCAGTTTGGTGTATTAGATATGATGATCAATATTGCCCAAAAATGTAAAAATATGATGATATTGAATTGAAAACTACTTTCAATGGGTTGCTTAAAAGGAGTGAAAGAATTTTTTAAGAAGCCCATGTGACCCTTTAAGATGTCAATTTTAGGTATTAATATAACAATAATAATAGCATCCATCAGATGCTGGAAAATGTCAGGGACTAAAGTCATAACTTACAAGCTTTGTACTTGTTTTGATGTTAATTTTACAGATTCCTGGCAGTTAGGGACTCAGAGATGCAGAGGATCTGTAACAAAATACAGTGTTCACAATTTGGAGCCGAACATCCCATCTATCAGAGAAGGACAGAAAAGTAACACCAAACTTTCCTGTGCTGCAGTGTGAGATTGTTTTGAGTGGTTTTTTTTTTTTTTTTTTTACTTTCATGTACATTTTTCTAATTTGAATTCAAGCCTGATGTCATCTGCTTTCCCTTTCTCAGTGCATACATGGGTTTCACACACGCACATTGCTGCGCTTCAAGGACAAATCCTTAAACATCAGGGAATGAGTCCAAATGGCTCACCAGTTTGGCAAAGTTGATTTATCATTAGGATCAAAGCAAGTGTCTGCTTCAATATGTTTCCCCTGCTGCTTCCCCAGCTTCCTAGGAATATGTTTTCCCTCTTTCTGCTTCTGGGGAGGTAGATTCTCCTTTCCTGTTTCTGTGATATCTTGCTGCAGCTGTGCTGGATACGACCTGAGCCCTGGATCTCAATGAGGTGTTCTGTCACTGGAGTATTATATGTCCTGCCTGCTTTATTCTTTGTTTTACCTAGGTCTGTAAACCACTTGTTGTTTTTTACCCTAATATTAGTATCAGCATCCTGCCTGTGTGCCACATCAGTGTTTTGAGAGAAAGAATTTTCTTCTTCAGACAAGTCCTGTTATCTCGTCACGCTTACACTGACGCAAGACCTAGCAGTCTGCCATGCATTTGCTGTGCTCTTTGAAGAAACAAGCACAACAGTTAGCAAGGTCAATCTTTTAAAATGTCTCATAGTGCAATATATAGTAGTGCAGCATCAGTACACTGTGCAGGCTCTGCAATAGGTGGACCTTTTCCATGCATGACTTCTTCGAAAGTTACCTCTGTTTTGATCCATAAGATGTTCTTATAACATTTGTGGAAACTAACGAAGGTGTGTTGTGACCATGAGTTAAATTGCCCAGCTAGCATACAGTAGCTTTTTGACAGGCAGTGAGCTCAGACTGACTGGTCCAGGTCCACATATACAGGGAGGTATATGTAGTTAACTGATAGAATTAGGAACTGTTTGTGCAGTGGAATGGACACTGACCACTTTTATTGTAACCATCTCGCAGTAAGCTATAGTCCCTACAGGGCTCACTGTATGCCCTTTAAATAGTTCCTAAATGGTCTCCTGAGAAAGATTAACACAGGAACATCCTGAGATATATTTCTTCCTAAGGAGAAGAAAGGTCTGTTTTCCCCCAGGCTTCAAACCACCTGCTGCAACTTCTGTGCATGCTTTCATTTTACTGGTATGAAATCACCCAGTGACAGAGTATTTGGGTCTGCCTGAGCTCTGGGGTTTGTGTGTTGCTGACAGCAACTTTGCACATATCTGTTTTGAATTTGTAAAGTTCTTCTCTGCACAGACTCTTGAGATGCTCTTGAAAATGTTTTTGTGGCTCACCTCAAAATGGAATTAAATAAGCTCTGTGAGTCCAGGTTAAAATGCTTCTAACTTGCTATTCTCCACATCTTCCTGTATATATCAAGGTGAGAAGGAGAGAACATATAGCCAGTACAAACACTTGAGTAAATACAGCAATGATGATCCAAATTAAAAGTTAGGAGAACTACCATCAGAACCAGTGAGTAAAGCCTATGACCTTTGTCAGTCTTTTGAAACATTTTGAAGAATGTCTTCAAACTATTCTTCCTATCTCTATGGCCATGATGTCTTTGACACTGAAGTATGAAATCATAGTATTTCACACACCTCTGAGTGATAATTTGTGAGTGACATAAAAATCTGAATGTTGACACAGTACCACTGATTAGCTGGACTGCACTATTGACAGATGTCCATATAGTTTTTGTAGCTACCTATATAGATTGCTGTCAGAGATATAGTACAGCAAAGATGATCAGTTCTCTTAACAACTATATTACTGTTGGGAATGAATGCTATTTATCACCCTGTTTATGTCTCCTAAAGCTCAGATCATTTTTCTCTGAGGATGGTAATATCTTGTCATTTAAATTTCCCAGTCAAGTCCAGAAGGTGAATAGGGCAGCATAGGCTGCAATGGGGGGAAAAGGAGCTCAGTTATGAATAATGCTTTCTTTGCTGTTATTGAAGGAGCAATAATACAGTTAATTCACTCAGGAGGCAAAAATGCAGTTCTTACATGCTTCAGGTATCTGTAGTAGCCAAAGGTGGACTGCCTCTGCAAGGATACTCTATGGTGAGACCTGAGTGAAGATGCCTTTATTGAATCCAGTGCAAAATATGAAGAAATCTTGCCATTCATTCACAGAGGGAGAGATGGAGAAACATTGCTTTTTTGACTCCATACAGCGTGATTGCAGTGAAAACAAGTTACACATCAGTTAGTTCCTCTTCTAACTGCATCTCATTCATTCTGTGGCTTGCTTATGACCAGCTGAAAAACATGTAACTTCCTTCACAGTATTTGATCACCAAATATGCAAAACTCCCTTTTAAATCAGAGAAGAGGAATTTCAGTTACTGTACGTAAGTCTGTTGATGTAGGAATAAATACTAGAATGCTGTGGTCATAACATTGGTTTCCTTCTTTTTTTTTATGGAGGAGCATTTAGCTGACAAAGGAATACAAATACCTAGTTCTTGTATCTTCATTTTATTCTGGTAGTTACAGAAACATTAACACAGCTTGTATCCCCAAAGAGAAATGATAAAATAAGTGTCAGTAATGTGTGAAAAGCAAGTGCTGTGTTCTTTAAAGGAAAAGAGAAATGAACAGAAATGGTTGCTTTGATAGAAGTGTTAGAAGAATTTAAATGAAGGCATCAAAATTACAGCTATGCTTGAATAGAGAGAATTAAGTGCATAGCTAAAATAGATATCCTGTGACACTCATCTGTCTCATTAGGCAGTGCTTTGACTAAACAAACCAAAATGTTCACCCTCTAATGGCATTATGTAGTATTTTCCTCTGCTACTAATTTATTTTGTCATGTTCCATGGTATGAACAAATTGAATACCATACATGTCTCAAATGTCTCAAACAATTAGATTTGTCTTGGTTTTTCTTGCTATCTATCTGCTCGTCTGTCTAACACTATCAGGTTGATGCTCATGAGAAGTACCATGGAGTTGAGGTACCATCAGCTAACTAAATCTCACAGAAACGGAGTTGAAGTGCCTCTTGAAGCTGCTGTGGATTTTCAAGGGTCAATACCAGCTTCTGAAACAAAGACAATGTGGGAAGTTTTGCTAACTGCAAGGACACAAGCAGGTCAAATGAGACATTTGACACCTGGGACAAAATCCCATGCAAGTTTTTGCAGGCCTGTAAGGACACGAGTGTGTTAACCCTAAGGGTACACTGCCAGAAGTAGCCTTCCAAAGGTGATGTTAGTACATGTTGCTGTAAGTAAAATTTCTTTACCATTGTACTTGGAGATAATCCATCCTGGGGCTATCTTTCTGCTAATTTCCTGTTAGCCTGTCCTTTCAGCACAAACCAGCAAATGTGCCCCAGATAATGCAACTCCTTCTCTGAGTTACAGTAACCACTGTAAAGTGTCTGGGTAATAGCCTTGTTCTTTTATGAAAACATTGGTCTTTGTTGTGTTTTAGTTGAATCTAGTCCTGCGTGTGTGCTGGCCAGTGTTTGAGTAGTATCCGCGTGTCTCTGCAGAGACTACTGTGAGCCCCTGTGTCATGCAGGCACACCACAACCAGGTAGAAATCTTTATAGTACTCCAAAAATGCTTTCTTTGAAAACTGGGAGATATAAAGAGTATATCACATCCACATTAAAAGAAAATTAGCAGTAGTCCAAATATACTGACTGAGTTGAGGTCCCACAACTTCTGTATGTCGCATCTAAATCAACTTGAGCAACACCCTCACCAAAGGGAGCCAGACCCCTCTCCTGTCTGTGAGTACAACCAAACCTTCCTAACCTAAGGCCTGAAAAAAACTTAGACTTCAGGGCTGTTCGTAAGGATGTCCACATTGCCTCTTGCCATGGGACTTTGACTAACTGACTTCTACATTTTTCTGCCTGTTAGACACTGCTACAGCTTGGTGTCTCTGTCTCTGCAAATGTGCTGTACTTTGCCTGTGTCTTCAAAGGCACTTGAGGAAGATACTAGGAGGTTGTGTTGAGCTTAGGAGTGTTTTCTTCATTCACTCAGGTACCCTGGGCATGGTCTTGCTCTGTCAGTGTGGTGAGCACTTTCCTCCAGCCAGCCCTGGTACACATTTGGAGATGGAGATGCAGTGAAGTCCTATTAACACCCCCAGCAGATGTTTCTGGGATAGGGCTGCAGTGAGCATTGTAGGATTGCCTCTGCCTCATAGCATGGGCACAGCCTGGAAGCATTGTGCTTTGAAAGCTGAACAGATATTATACATTGCCTTGCAGGACCAGGAAGCATGTCATTAGCACGCAGATGTTCAGGGTGAGCTGTCTGCTCAAACCAAGGCAACGACTCCATCAGGAACAGTGCTGGCTGGCCATCCTGATCCTTCCCCCTGGCCTGCAGATGTCTGAAGACTGCTGTGGATGCAGCCAAGTGTGTACCCTACAGCTTCAGTGTCTGCACACAACCTCAAAAAGAAGTTATTTTTAATCCTACAACCAACAGTGCTGCTCTGAAAGGTCAGTAAACACCAGCCATGGCTCAGTGCCAGAAAAGTCAGCAGGAATCCAAATAAAATGAGACAGGTTTTGAACAAGATATTGTACTTTATTGCTGTGTAATGATCCATGGTTACATACATACAGACAGCATGGCTTGTCGGCCAACTTCATGCATGACTCATTCCCAGCTCTGAAAATAGAGACCGCTGCCTGGTGAGTCTCTCTGCTATGCTCGGGCAACAGTGATATCCCTGGGCAGAGATTAAAAACGAGCACCAGACAGCAAGAAACACAGCTGGAGAGGCATGGAAAAGCTCCCATACCATGCTATAGATGGGTGTTTCTCCTAGTAGTTTCTGATCAAATAGGCAAGGACACAGGAATGTTTTATACTGGATGAAACTACAAAGCAAGCTTTCGCCTAGAAGGCACCTGGGAAATTGCTCAGATGCATTTTCTCTTTAATGAAAACATTCTTTAAAACTTAAATGCTGGTAATGGCAAAGTTAAATGAGGTCATTATTGCAATTCTAGTTATGTAAGTTAGAAATGAACATCAAGAACTTTTTTTTCCTTACGAGAATCATGGAAGTTTGTTTTCAAGGAACTGGAAAAAAGACTCAAAGATCTAGATCCAGCTCCTAGATCTGTGGCAATTTTCCTGCAATATTTTAGTCATCTGTCCCCTTCTACCCCAGTTCCTCATTTCTGCAGGGAAAGAAACCAATAAAACCTAACTTTTGTTTAGTATTTAGCTTAGCTTTAACTTTTTTTTTAATGTTTATGATATTTTAATCTAATTCAAATTTTATTGAAAAATGTAGAAACAAAATCTCATCTCTGCTCCTAGCAATTGGAATTTAGTCAATAATTTGACCACTGGGATATGGAATTTTCCTGGACAGAAGTATCATTAAGACTACTAATGAGGAGGAGACTTTGAAGCAGACCAATACTCTATCTATGTAGGTTAACTCCAAACCAGCAACTGGTATCATTTGCACAGCTTCCCTTCCTAGTCCCTGTTTTTTAGTGAGCTGTAGAACAGCACATTTTCACTGACAGAATGAACTAAGAAAATAATCTGAATTAAAAACAAACAAACCAATAAACAAACAAGAAACTGAAAGATCCACTTAAGCTGTGTTGAATGGAAATGACTAGTACAATGGGAAAAAATGGAGAAGTTGGAAAATGCTAACTTTAAAAACTGTAATATGTAAACAGTACACTACATTTTCCACCTGTCCTTCATAATAAATCAAAGAAAGGAAAATTACATAGCTTCAGGTATCTGAAACTTTCAGAAGTGCAGGACCCATCCAGGACTAGCCAGGGATTAGATCAGAGAGAATGTGCAGTGAATGTAGTGAGAAGATACTTTGGGATTTATCTGAGGGGAAACGAAAAAGTGTGTGAGCACATATTAACAACTGAAGCAGAAAGGGAACAGAGAGTAGACAGCAACCATAAAACCAAATACAGATATCTGTGTGAGACAAAAATAAAACAATCAGAGCCACATGCAAGTTAGAGGAATACCAGTAACTGTAAACAGTGATTGCCTTCTCCCTTTTTGATCCCTGTTATGTTCAAGGAAACGAGACTGTGAGTTTTCTTCCTTTTTTCATTTATTTTTCTTTTTTTTTTTTACAGTGACACAGCATCCCAGAAGAAGCTGATAACATCAGTTCATCAGTTTTCAGAATATACTCAACTGACACCTTTTCAAAGCCCTTCACAACTACAGAGACCCAGTGTCTGGCTGTCGATATTTTATTGTACCTGTTATGACGGGAGAGAAAAGTGATCTCACTATGTCAAGGTGAAGAGTATTAGTGGTGGTTACATGGAAAAATATGATTTTACTGTTAACTTGAAAAATCAGCACATTAGCAGTGTAAGTTGTTAGACTGTGAAGACAAGGTTGTGTGGAACAGGATGCATGGTGGAAAAAGACCTGGGAGTGTTAATCGGTATCTGGCTGAACATGAGCCAGCAGTGTGTCCAGGTGGCCATGAAGGTCAATGGCATCCTGGATTGTATCAGAAATAGTGTGACCAGAAGGATCAAGGAGGTGATTATTGCCTGTACTCAGTGCTGGTGAGGCCGCACTTCAAATACTGTGTTCAGTTCTGGGCCCCTCACTACAAGAAGGACACTGAGGTGCTGGAGCGTGTCCAGAGATGGGCAAGTCTGATGAAGAGCAACTGAAGGAGCTGGGGATGTTTAGTCTGGAGAAGAGATGGCTGAGGGGAGACATGATCACTCTCTATAGCTACCTGAAAGAAGGCTGTGGTGAAGTGGGGGTTGGTCTTTTCTCCCAAGTAAAAAGTTTCAGGACAAGAGGAAATGACCTTAAGTTGCACTTAAGTTTTAGTTTGGAGGTTAGGAAGAACTTTTTCACTGAGAGGGTTGTTAAACACTGGAGCAGGCTGCCCAGGGAGATGGTTGAATCACTGTCTCTGGAGATACTTAAAAGACATGTAGATGAGGTGTGAGGGACATAGTTGAGTGATGGACTTGACAGTACTGGACTAATGGTTGGACTTGATGATCTTAAATTCTTTTCCAACCTTAACAATCCTATGATTCTGTGATTCTATGCTAATTCCAACAGTGACCTGATAAAAGAATATTTTAACATAAAAATTAACATGAAAAGAATCCTTATTTTTAAGGATTACCTCAACTTCATTTTCAGTAATACACTTGAAACAACACTAAACATAAAGACTTAGAAGAGTAGCAAATACTGAAGTAGTCCTTTCCAGCTCAGTTCTGGCGGATGAGCACAGTGCAGTGAGGCCTGGCTGATGGGTCTTGAGAGGAGAGCTGGGCTCAATATTTGCTGGAGAAGTGAATATAATCACTTCTTTTTAATCATGGGAAAGTCTTCCCCCTGCCCCATGCCTCATGCTGTAAGTGAAAAAGAAGCTTGTGTATGAGTAATGACTCTTCAAAGTACCTGTTGTTCTGATTTCATACTCACCCAGCAATTTACACGCTGGATGGTCTCTAGTGAGGGTCCATTTAGCAACAAGTTATTGTGAGCAATGCTGCATATCTTTAGCTGTTAGCTGACTGACTGACAAGCTCCTGGCCATTAGCACAGGATAAATGAAAATTTATAAACATCTCTTACAATCTGTTTAATCTCTCCTTAAAAAGCATCTGTGGTGTGTACACCCTGTGCACAGTTATTCTACTTTTAGCTATGGTTTTCAGCTCTAAGTTGGTAGCTTCTGTATTCTCAAGCTTTAATTTTCTCTCTTTTCTGAGTGCTCTTTCCAGAAACTATAATTCCCTTGCAACGTGTGTAGCTTCACAGTTTAGAGATTAATGAATTGTGTTACATTGCAGCCTTACTTCTTGCTCTGGAATTACATGACAAATCAGCAGGGATATATCTGCTGCTTCTCTGCAAATGTCTTATGAATAGTCACAGTCCTACTGTTAGAGCATCTAGGGTGACTGGAGAGAGAGAGATCTCCTCTTTGATTTATTTGTAAAAAGCAAGTTCCCATAATGCAAGGTTTACACTCTCCCCCAGAATGCAGTCACTAGTGAGGAGGAGAGGTTAATAAAGTCATATCAAAGTCTCATAAAGGAGTTTATTTCACCAGAAGGCCCTTCTTTTTTTCCCAGTGAAATGGGCTGCAATGCACTTGCCAAACTACTCCTCCATTGCTAACAGGAATAAGCACAGAGCTAAATCAATGAAACAGGTGTGTCTGGATAAGGCAGATTTCCTTTTATGTGTCAGAAAATAGGAGCATGTTAATTAGTTTTGTAATTTGCTGACAGTGTTTTACTCAGTGGAAAACAGCAGTCAGATGAGCACTCTTTATATGGTAGTTGTACCCCATGACACTGATCCAGTACAAGCCTTGGCTCCTTAGAGCTCACTTGCATATCTGAACATCCAAGCTCCAGATTTTTTCCACTGCAAGCATGTTTGAAGGTTAATAGCATCCTTTCTGGTTTGCTTGGATTCTGCAAGACAGCTTCCAACTGCTCCAGAAATTATTAATCTGTGTAACTACAGTGATGAAGTGCCAGCATACTGCAGGTAAGGTTTAAAAAGGCAAAGGACTCAGCCATACCTGTTTCTACTGTCTTTGTTCCCCTTTGCCTGAAAATATCTTGCAGCTGAGATTTTTGAAACAACAATAATAACAAATTTGGATTGTTAAAATTGGATGTACATCAAGGTAAATTCATCTGACCTGTACTTACATGTGATAACTGTCTTGCTAATGTACAGCCCCCATTTTTGTTGGTGTAACTCAGAATTGGTCAGGTTGGCTTCTCCTTATGAAATAACAGAGACTATCTGTTGATTTCCTTAAACCCTCCAAAACAATGATACGGTAAATCACTTTTTCTTTTTACTTTGGATATCAATCCAACTGTTTTCTGCAGCAATGCTTTCTAAAAGGTTTGGTTTACACCAAAAAGGAACAATGAACCAATGTTGTTGATAAAATTGTTGAATCAGGGCATTATAGCATTCTCACAGCCCTTTTCCTTTCCTATTCTTCACTAACAGCAATGTCAACATGCCTCACCAAAAAAACACATTCTCACCTAGATTTTGGACTAGATGTTTTAAGGAAAAGTTCTCTAATCTGTTTTTGTCTTGTATTCAACAAAACAAACTCTATACCCCAAAGTTATTCTTCCAGACAGGATGTCAGTATTGTATTAGCTTATCTTTTCATAGATGCTGCCAGAAAGCTAAATGCAGACATCACATCAAGTGAATACTAGTTACAAAAGGACTCTGCTACAATGTATTTCTTGTGTTGTGAAGTTGTGAGGAATGATCATCATCTCCTAAATGGAGATGTCCTCTTCCTCGGTAAGGTTGATGAGCCTTTTGTAATGAGTAAGGGTTTTTTTTTGATGAGTCACCAATTCAGATCAGCTTTCATAGGTTATATGAATGAGAATGAAAGCTGAAGTTAGAAAAACATCCCATTTATCTCCAACTGTGGCTGGTTAGTAGCTAAGAAACAATTTGATTTCACACTTCAGAAACTAAAAACTATAAATTACCCTCCAAATATTAATTTTAATAGTTTTGTAATTAAGTTTAAACCTTTTAATCTACCCATTGAGCTGCAGCATTGTTGTGCTTATGTACTTTAATATAACCCAGACTCTTTTACTTCCAGAATATAAAAAAATTAGTAACAGTAGTAGTCCTATTCAGAACAAAGTGCTTGTTTTCAAGTTCTGCATGCATACTTTAAATTGTTAAGTATAACTACAATTTTCCAATCCAGCAGGCATGGGAGTGTTCCTCCTTGTCTTGCCTGTTAAATTTAGTTAGATGCCCTAACTAAACTAAACTAGGGGAGCAGACTGTTCACCACTGGCAGGTAAAATCAGGAAATAAAAATATTGACTCAAGACCTTTGCAGGACAATTAAACAGCTAATGAAAGGGCTAAAGTTCCTAAACCCACATTGAACAGGAAAGAAGTATGACCTGCCTTAGTTTGGCATTCCTCTGGGCCCTACTTTTGACATCAACATGCTTTGGCTGTGGAAAGTGTAGAGATATGCTTGCAAAGTATCACAAGTAAGTGCTTTGTCAAGCGTCTGTCAACCAAATCAGACATTTTATTCCCTATTTCTATTTTTCCAGAAAGGATGTTAACATTGCTTTACATTTCCTTTGGACAACTAGTGGCAGTGAAGTTGTGGCAAAGAATCTGAATTCCAAACAGTGGAGGCAGAGTCCATTCCTCCTGCACAGCTGCTTCCCTGGCTGTCAACTAACTCTTCCAAGGCGAATGTGGAAGAAGTCTAGATACCAAGAGCAGGAGTAGTTTCTCCTGAGGGCCTACTCTAAAGCAATAGATCTTCACTGTCATCACTTTCCCAAACCATTCAGAGTAAGTAAGTTTGGTATGGATATTCTGGTACGTCCCGTGGACTGTGATTATGAGTGGGAGAAGTAGTGTCCTGCCTGGGCTGTTTTATGCCCCAACACATGCAGAGACCATGCCTATGTGTGCCTGTTAGCTCACAAGAGTTAGTAACTTGGTTACTAACTACTGAACCTCCCCAAGTCAAGTGCCAGTCCTAGCAGCGTAGGACTTTTTTATGGGTATTTTGAGCTTCAAAAGATGATGATATACAACTATAGTATGACACAGGTTTTCATTTAGTTGAAAACTGTTATATTTGATGAACTCTGCTGGCTCAGTTCAGCCAGAATCCAGAATGACTATAAATACAGGTGTTTTCTGGGTTTCAAAGCAAGAGGCAGAACTTGAAGCATCCACATATGTGTAGGTAGAGATATGGAGAGAATCAAAGGAAAAATATACATGAAGGAGGGTAAAGATTCATGTTCTGAAATCTAAAATGTCACTACATTTCCTCATTGGATGAAAAGACTTTTCTTTTCTTTTTGTTACTCTTGTGAAAGATTCAGATACTAGAGGCTATACTCAGAGATGCAGAGAATTAGGAGAAACAAAGCAGTCCTTTTAGGAACAAAACTTCAAGGCAAGTAAATTAATATCCAGAGAGACTGAGTTTTCTGCTTTTCCTGGGGGTACTAGACTTAGGGACATGAGTTATGGGTTTCAAGGCTCTGTACCATGCACTGATTTCCCAAACTAATTCATCCTCATCATAGAAAACCTGCATTTTGGGAGAACTGTAAGATATAATCAGATGGGGATCGTCTAGTAACCAGATTGCAATAACTCTGTCAAGACAGAAATTGCACTGCCTGCCCAAAGAACAGCAAATACAGAACAGCAAATAGACATGTCTTTAAGAAAGCTGAGTGCTGGGTGGCAGAAGTGACTCAGTTAATCCCATGAGTGGAACTGCCAGAGCTCACCTTGTTCAGCAAAGGCTAACAGGGAATACGTCTGTCCTGCGTAAATATATCAGGAGGATAAACATCAGGAAGGGAAAAGAGCTGGTTAATCTAAAGGACAATATTGGCTCAGGAGGAAATGGTTATAAACTGATCATGAATAAATGGAAACTGGAAGCCAGAAGTAATTTTCTCACCCATCACAGTGAGGCTCTGGAGCAGTCTGCTGGTAGGAGAAGTAGAAATTAACTCTTTCTTGCAAATAGAGCCCAGGGAAAGGAATATATGACATGACAACCTGTGGTAGCAGATTCTGGGATTGATATGCTCCTAACTGACAAGGAGTAATCACTGGAAAAAGCCTATTATCTCAGATGAGGACTGTCTTGCCCATTGTCATTTGCTGTGAATGTTAATGCCATGCTTACCAGCCTTATCTCCCAGAATAAATGAATGCTCAATGTTTTTCAGAACCAACAGGGAGACTATTTCTGACCTGACAATCACACCCACCACACTCTGGATAGTTACACATTTGCCCAGAGTTGTCAGAAAAGGCATAGGAGTTTAGTGACCTTACAGAAGGTTGAGCCTCATGTAACATAACTCCCATGGTTTTCTTGCTCTCTGTGTTGCAGGGGAGCCTTGGTGGGTTGGTGGAAATAAGTTCTGATGAATGGACAGAGCAACGCCTTAAAAATTGCACTGGCTTACAGCAGGGCTTCCCTCACTTTTGTTGCTTGAACCTTCCTTTCAAAATTAGAATGGCTTAGACAGGTGCTTCTTACCGATACAGGAAGAGTATCTTATTCAGGAGTGTCTTATTCAGAATTATCTCTTTGAAGAAAGATTTGATAGAAGAATCCTACTTATAAATTTCTATCAGGCATATTTAGAGCAGGGATTTATTGCAACTGTTAGCCCCAAAAAGGGTGGATCCAGGGTGCTTTATCTGGATGATGAACACAGATAGCAAATGATTAACATAAGTATTGAGGACCTGCAGAATATATATATTTGCATATGGAAAAGAGCTTGCTAAGGGTGCCTAAGAGCAAGAACAGCCTTTCTTACAGCCAGGACATATCAAGTGGTTGGTCTAACCCCCACTTTCTGTCACTTGGCGTTGCAGGAGGCTGTAAAACTCCCTGTCCTGAACTATTTGTTTTGTCCTACTATCAGTCTTCTCACTGTGTGTAAAGGAAACGTGCTGGTGGTTGCCGTAGGTCTGGAAACACAGAATCTAATTGCATTTGTAAATTGTCCTTGTTACTATGCCACTGTTAGCTGCAGAAACTTTCATTGGTTTTTTAATTAATCAGCATGGCAAGGAGAGGGAGTGGAAGAGGCCCAAAGTAACAGACTGGTGTCTATTTGCACTGACATCTGAGGTTGTCTTTAAATGGTTTGGGATATTATGATAATAAATACAGGAGCTGGAAGTCTTTAGATCTTATATTACTTTTTTTCTTCTGGATGTGAGTTTTATATTATTTGGAAGAAAACCAATTTTTATTGTTGAAAATTACTTCACTGATGACCTACCTATAACTATGATTTTATGTGGCTATCAGCTTTCTGCTGGAAAGAAACAGAATTGATTTTATTGGTTTGTATTATGTTTTTTTCTGAGATCACTGATGAGAAAGAAAAATATTATACTTATCCATAATGACATGTAATATCTTTTATGACAAAGAGAATTAATAGCTTGACTACTAATAGTGAAAGAAAAGACAAAAATGCCTTTAGAAAAATGTTTGAACTTACTCTAGTATTAAGTAGAGACTTTACAGTATCTTCATATTTTTCTTGCAAAAGGGAACCTTCATGCATCATTCATAGCAAGCAAGAATTTCTGTTCAGTATGATGCTTCTTCACAGATTACCTTCATTCTTTTTCAGAGTCGTAGATGACTCAACTCAGTCATATAATTCAGGAAAACCACAGAACTACTCTTTTATCCTGCAAATAAAAGAGAAAAATAACTTTCAGTGCTAAAGATATAGTTTGCAATGGTAAGCAGGTCTACTGAGCTGAATGGGAGTGTTATAATAGGGTAGTTTTATCAAATGTATCTCCTGAACAAAGCACTTCTACAACATTTTCTTTAAAGCTGAAATTTCCTTTCAGCCTAGGTACATGTACATGATATACTTAACCACATGGGATCACTTACAAAACAGTCTGGATCTCATGCTGTTTTCCATAACCCACACCTTTTTTGATCATTTTCTGGCTCATCCATATCTCCCTGAGAGTTTAACAATGTAAAAATCTGAACTTTGAAACCAGTTCCTGTCTGAATTAGAACTGATGGGCAGAAGACTCATAAAAAACTAGCCATGTGACAAATAAGCAAAAGCTGGTTTGCTAGAGCTGCCAAAAAGTAGGCCATGTGGAAAGCATCTGCAGATGCCTCATTTAGCAACCAGAACTAGGTTTGAGCAATGAGTGCCTCAGATCATCCACCTGCCAGAGGTGCTACATCCTGCTCCTTTAATGGGGCCAAAGGAAAGGAGCAGGCACAGTGTCCAGGTTGTCCATGTCTCATAGGCTGCCTGACTTCAGCTTCAGTCATTCACATCTTTCTGCTCCCTGATTTTAATTTGACTTTTCAGATCTAGTTGAATGCCCTCATGTTTTGGCTAACATTCCTAATTTACTGTACCCAAGTCAGGAAGTCCTAACCAGTGTTTATTGAAATAAAACCAGCACTAACATCAAAGAATAAGTATGAAAATAATGTTCTTAGAGTTAGGCTAGTGAAAAAGCATCTGCATCCATTACAATGCCTTTAAACAAGTTATTCTCATTCATGTATTTTCTTCACCTTTGCCTGAGTTCTTGTAAAGATTTTTCCATTGGCTTATATCTCCATAATCAGGAGAGACTGAGTCCTGCCTACTGTTCATGAACAGTTACTGAATCATATTATTTTGTAACATGCAATTGCCAGGAAAATGTACTTTTATGATAGAGGGGGTTTGTAGCAGAGATTAGTTCAGTCCTCTGCAGTTACTGATCTGAAAGAAAGCTGTTTTGGCAGATAACAGCAAGGTCATTCTTCTGAACTCTTTTGTACCCAGTACGATGGTATTTAACAACAAAGCAACTTACCAGAATAATGATTGTTTCTCATCCTTGAGTCCAAGAAATCAGGTTTTGGAGCTTCTGTTTTCTTTGATCTTACCTTCATGATGAAAAAAAACCCAAACCAAGCCTAAATGAAAACACAGCCTGGCCCAAGAAATACTAAACACAGCAAAAGAAATATTTTCCCTTTCTCTGCCTTTTCCTCCAATAACTGCCCCCCATTCAAAGGGATTGCCACTGGTTATACTTCAGAGTGTTATTCAGCTATGAAAGAGATCTCAAATTTTTAAAATAATCCCTTGAAATAATCTTTATGGACATTTAACAACTTTTCTCTCTGTTTTAGCTCAGTTTTAATTCAGGCAGCCCTGTACAGTTCAGTTCACCTGATAATAACAGATCAAAAGTGATCTGATCTAGGTGGACCCGCTTCAGCAGAGGGGTTGGACTAGATGATCTCTGAAGGTTCCTTTCAATCCCTAGCATTCTGTGATTCTACAAAAAGGGGTGGAGAATATGTAAGCAGACATCATAATTTTCTAATGTAACAAATACTTCTATGACATACAGATACTTAATATTTGCAAAAGACATAAAATCTTCCTCTGATGTTGTACATTGATGTTTGTCCACTTCCTTATTCCAGTGTCTCACCCTACTTTCATTATAGATGTTAGTTTGCTATAGTAATATAACTGTTGAATTTTGATATGTTTGGGAAAAATTGCTTCATCTACAGATTCTCATGAGCCCTCAAGCTAAACAACCTGATAATTAACAGCTTAAAATATATGCAGCAAACCCTTGAATTAGGGCCACATGTGTTTAAAGTTAGTGGCTTCTAAAGCTGTTGTTCCCACAAGAGTTAAGAAGAATTTTGCATTTATTTGTAAAGTCCTATCAAATTAGACTGTGTGCAGTGCTGCAAGATCCATTTAAACAACCTAATGCAGATATGTTAGCCTTTTTGCACAACACATTATAGAATAATTAATTACAATTAATGTAAACCAGGCTGTTTGACTACAGCATTTTGCTCTATATGGAATGAAGTGAAACTAGCAAAGAAAACACTACTGACCATAATTATTCAGAACATATGGCAAAACTGCATGGCAGGTTTAAGAGCAAAGAAAATTTTGTGGAAGGTAGGTTGCATTTTACCTACTGGAAGGAGCCAAAGAAACAATTACAGAAGCTGCTTTTTAGGTAGATGAGCAGCATAGGAAAAAATATGGAAACAAAGACATGTAGGTTGTTTGCATACCCCTCTAAAAGCAAGTCTTGTTATTTTACTTATTTTATTCCACTAGTAGCTGGAAATGGATTGTGGCCTCCCGTGGATGACAGAACTTCAATCTAGTGTCTAAAGGTATGGTAAATGAAAACGGCATTTTGCAGGGTGACTAACTCTTCCTATTTTAAGATGATATAAATGTTCCTCCAGACATACCTGTATTTCTCCTCTAATCATCACTAACACATTCTGATGTAATTTTTTTCTTAGCCATTCATATAGCTCCAGGCACAACCATGTTCTCATAGTCATTTAAGCTCAAAATAAGCAGGAAAGTCCCCCTATATAAAAGTGAGGTGATGATAAGGTTGCCTGTCATGTGACTGCATTAACCCAGAGCTATGAGACTTTGCAGCAATGCCAGAACAGTCTGCAGAAGAGCAGTGAGAAGAGCAGTGCCATGTGTACATTGTCTCTAATCCCTGTACACTATGATTTCACCATCCTGAGCTATTTGGCAGAGACGTTGGGGAAGCTTGGGCTGTGTGAGGCAGGCTCTGGGGTTTGCTGCAGGACATCTCTCCAGTTGGGCTCACTGGAGCCACAAATATACATCTGATCTCCTGAAAGAGATTCAATCTGACATATTGATTTTTCTGTTCATGTCATCTGGGAGCATTTAACCTCTATTTTCTAAGCATATTCTCTGGCAATTGTGATGTATGCTGTTGCTTGCAATTTTATTTAGAGACAGGAGCATGCTGCTTCTTTTCCAATGCAGTGACAGTATGTATTTATTAAACATTATAATCATTCACCCTCCTGCCCTGTACCAATAGCCTTCCTCTAACCAACACGTGGCTTCTCTCCATGGCCCTTCAGTTACCACACTGAACATGCTGAAGAAGTAATACTTTATATTGAAATGAGGTTCAGTCAAAAAGTTAGATCATAGCTAGATCAAAAGCACCAGCAAAACCCATTTTTCTTCTGATGTCTGTTTCTGTGAACTGGGTGCATATCCCATCTTAAACGAAGTGAGGTCAAACAAAGGGGAAACGTGTGCTGGAAATGATTTTTTTTGCCAGATTCTGTAGCAAGAGGACACAGAAAGGAAGAATAAATTTTAAAGTTTAGTTAAAACTTAGAACAAAACTTAGGAAAAACAACTCTAATGAATTTGAGTGAAGGGACAGTAAAACTGAGAAAATGTGGGCTGGATGATCAGGTAGTGAGGTGGATTGTTGAAGGGAAGAAGGCAGAGAGTTGTAGTCAATGGGGCACAGTCTACATGGAGGCCTGTATCTGATGCAGTTCCTCAGTAGAGGGTGCTGGGATCAGTACTGTTCAATATATTCATTATATATATTCATTAACTATTCATTAATGCCCTTGATGAGGGAACAGAGGGCATTGTAAGCGAGTTTGCTGATGATACTAAACTAGGGGCAGTGGCTGACACACCAGAAGGCTGTGCTGCCATTCAAAGAGACCTGGACAGGCTGGAGGGTTGGGCAGAGAGAAATCTACTGAAATTCAGCAAGGACAAGTGGTAGAGTGTTGCATCTGGAAAAGAATAACCCCATGTACCAGCACAGGCTGGGGAATGAACTCTTAGAGAGTAGTGTAGGGGAAAGGGACCTGGGGGTCTTGGTGGGCAGCAGGATGAGCATGAGCCAGCAATGTGCCCTCATGGCCAAGAAGGCCAATGGCATCCTGGGGTGGATTAGAAGGGCTGTGGGCAGTAGGCCAAGAGAGATTATGCTCCCCCTCTACTCTGCCCTCATGAGATCACATCTGGAATATTGTGTCCAGTTCTGGGCCACTTAGATCAAGAAGGACAGGCAGCTGCTGGAGAGAGTTCAGTGCAGGGCCACAAAGGTGATGAATGGAGCGCAGCACCTATTTTCTGATGAAAGGCTGAGGGAACTGGGTCTCTTGAGCTTGGAGAAGAGGAGACTGAGGGGTGATCTCATTAATGTTTACAAATACATAAAGGGTGGGTGTCAGGAGGATGGAGCCAGACTGTTCTCAGTGATGTCCAGTGATAGGACAAGGGGCAATGGGTACAAGCTGAAACATAAGAGGTTCCAAAGACATATAAGGAAAAACTTCTTCCCTCTTGAGGTGAGGGAGCACTGGCACAGGCTGCCCAGATGAGTTGTGGAGTCTCCTTCTCTGGGGACATTCAAAACCCAGTTGCATGAGTTCCTGTGTGACCTACTATGGGTGGTCCTGCTCTAGCAGGGGGGTTGGACTGGATGATCTTTTGAGGTCCCTTCCAGTCCTTAAGATTCTGTGATTCTGTGACCAGTGTTCTGTTTCTAACAGTGGCCAGTATGTGGGAACCAGTGAAATATATAAACAAAGTATATAAGGATTCTATCTAAGAGAGCATCAGTCTCTCTTACTCAATTTGGGCAACATTTCTTTAAAGAACTATCAAGAGCTTATTATTTTTTTCCAATTTTGGTTATCAATAAGGTCCCACAGCACTAACTTCTTTAAAGAAAAAGTGTAGGGAAATAAGGTAAATGGGTCTCCTTGAATATGCCATTTTGTAACCTCATGAGCAGTTTCAAAAATATATTTTCATTTTAAATGAATGACCACAGATTCTGGGGAAAAAAAAATATATATGCCTTAGCTGAGGCAGACAGGTGCACTTACTGAAAGTCATTTAGCAATTATAATATATCAGCCACTTCATCACCATGAAATCTTTATTCGGAGGACTTAATTGAAAATATCTCAGAAATAACTTGAGCAGGACTTGGCCATAGATCAGACAGCACAACTAGAAAACAAAGCTGAAGACTTCAGATTAATGAATTTCTTATTTAGTTCAGCTGTCTGCATTGCAATTAAGGAGGAAAAAACCAGGGAGAATGGTTTTGTTCATCTGAAAAATCTCTTTCTCCCATTCCACAGATATGTACATCTTCAAATAGTAAATGACACCAAAACATTCTTGGAAAAAAGCAAACTAAAGTTGTTCTGGGCTCTTCAGCTCAAAAGGGACAGAGAACTTCTGGAGAGAGTCCAGCTCAGAGCCACCAAGATGATCAGGGCACTGGAACGTGCAGGGGGGTTGGACTCGATGATCTCTAAATTTTCCTTCCAACCCCTACCATTCTATGATTCTATGATCTTTCATACGAGGAAAGGCTGCGGGAACTGGGGCTGTTTAGTCTGGAGAAGAGGACACCGAGGGGAGATTTCATTAACATTTGCAAATATCTAAAGGATGGGTGTCAGGAGGTTGGGACATCTTTTTTTTCTATGGTAGCTTTCATTCTGGTTGACAGAGTGAAAGAACATCAGTGTTTGTTTATATCCTCTGATTATTTTCCCTCAGAAACCTTCCATGGATAGCTACTGATTTCTTACTAGCGACATTTTATACTTGCTTCACACTGGCTTAACACGAGTATAAATGTAAAGCCGTTTGCTAGACAGGTGAATTCAGCCCCTTGGTCTGTCTTCCATATTGTTGGGTTTTTTTACAAAGACGGTTACAAGAAGTACCTCTGGCCTGAGACCTCATAAAATGCCTATTTCGACAGAATCAAGAAAGTAAGTGTTTGACAGCTGTATATTTGCTCAAAATGTAGCTACAGTAGAGCATAAGTACAGCCTAGAGGTTTTCCAAGCTTTGGTGGGAGGGAAGAATTACAAAGCTAGGGAGTAAGTCTCTACATTTTTATGAACTTTGTAAATTGCTACCATTTTTTAATGCAAAATCACCCAGAAGATATATATTACTGTAGCGGAGCCATGTTGATTCTCAGATAAGAAAAAACATCTAGATAAAAGTATCTAGTAATTTCATCTGTCATTGTGTTGACATACATCTCAAATTAAAAGGAATGTAGATACATACAAAGAAATATACATATATATACACACACAAATATATTCTAATCATTAAGTACTCTATCCTTATGTAACTGGTGACCTGTATGGACAGAGACTGAAAAATGCCAATAGATCACTGTAATGTCAAATTTACATCCATTCTGAGCTGTGAAAAGCAGTCAAAGACCAAGTTTTTCTTGAGTTCACAAATTAAAATGTAGTATTTTCCCAACTACCCTAACTACAAAGTTCATTGGAGAAATGGGATCAAAATATATGAGTTTATTCTCTCCACTGCTGATGACAAATAACCTGTAATGAGAACTTTGGCTGACAGTTTTTTCAATAATACATAGGGCAGAATAACATACCAATTGCTTGTTCCTGAGCATATTGGATTTGCATTATTAACAGTGGTAAAATTGCTTTTATCCGCAAGAGTGGCTGGGTGAAAGCAAACATGAGTTTGAAACAGTATTTTTCCTGTAGTATGTATGTGTTTGGACAGACAAAATCAGAAGGACCAATACACTTACACTAGTGTAACTCTAATAGGAGCAAAGTTGAAATTACAGTGTGGAAATCAACACGCTGCAGTAAGCCCAGTGTCAACTTAAAAAAAAGAAGCAAAGCTGATGAAATATCCAGAGCACAAATCTTATGAGGAGTGGCTGAGGGAGCTGAGAGTGTTTAGTCTGGAGAAAAGAAGGCTCAGGGGAGATCTTATGGCTCTCTACAACTACCCAACGGAGATTGCAGCAAGATTGTAGGTCTTGTCTTCCAAATAACAACTGAAAAGACAAAAGGAAATGTTATCAAGCTGTGCAAGGGAATGTTTCGATTAGATATTAAGCAATGTATCTTCACTGAAAGGGTTGTCAAGCATTGGAACAGTCTGCTCAGGGAAGTGGTAGAGTCACCATCCCTGGAAATATCTAAAAGACGGGTAGACGCTGTGGTTAGGGACATGGCTTAGTCGTGGATTTGACAGTTAACAGTTGGACTGGATGATCTTAAGGATTTTTTTTCTGACTTAAATAATTCTATTTAAGAATATCTAGTACTGTTACTTTTCTAACCATATTTGCATTTCATGAATTAAATTTTGGATCACCAAGCAACAAAAAAACCCTCAGAACTGGGTTTGAACATTTATATCCTGTAAGTATTTACAACTCCAAAGAAAGGAGAAAGATTTGCATATGAATATGTGAGTTAACATATGAAATATTTTCATATTTCATGCTATTTGTGAATGCCTAGAAGTAGGTAAGTTACATTCACAATTTTTGGAAGAATAAGGCTGGAAACATTTTCATTAACATACCAAAAGATATCGCAGGAGTTCTGAAAATTAGAACACAGTCAGTGATGTGTCCTTATGTCAGATGGGTAATAGATATCACCCATATGAGTAATAGATATCACCCATATAAGTAGAAAGGAAATAACTTGATATTTACTCTTGACAGACTTATAGAAAGGCAATTACCAAAGAAAGGAAGTAAAAAAATTAGTGACATTCCTCTGTGGTTCTTTATAAGACTGGTGTCATTTAACATCTTTGTCAGCAACATGGACACTGGGATTCACTGCATCCTTAGCAAGTTTGCTGATGACACCAAGCTGTGTCATGCTGGAGGGAAGGAATCTCATCCAGAGGGATCTTGACCGGCTTTAGATGCAGTCCTGTGTGAATCTCATGCACTTTAACATGACCAAGTGCAATTCCTTGCAGCTGGGTCAGGGCAATCTCAAGCACAAATACAGGCTAGGCGATGAATGGGTGGAGAGTAGCCTGGAGGAGAAGGACTTGGAGGTATTGGAGGATGAAATACTGAATATGAGTCAGTAATGTGCATTCACAGCCCAGAAAGGCAACTATATCCCAGGCTGCATCAAAAGAAGCAATGAGGGAGGTGACTTTCCTTCTCTACTCTGCTCTGATGAGCCCCACCTTCAGTGCTGCACCCAGCTCTGGGGCCCCTGACATAAGAATAACATGGACCTGTTGGAGTGAGTCCAGAGGAGGGCCACAAAGATGATCAAAGGGCTGGAGCACTTCTATGATGACAGGCTGAGAGAGTTGGGATTGTTCAGCCTGGAGAAGAGAAGACTCCAGGGAGACCTTAGAGCAGTCTTTCACTATCTAAAGAGGTCTTTGGGAAAGCTGAAGAGGAACTTTTTTCAAGGACATATAGTGATAGGACAAGGAGGAACAGCTTCAAACTGAAAGAGGGTAGGTTTAGACTGAATATTAGGAAGAATACTTTTTCACTGTGAGTGTGCTGAGGCACTGGAACAAGTTGCCTAGACAGGCTGTGGATTCCCATTCCTTGGAAGTGTTCAAGGCCGGGTTGGATAGGGCTTTGAGCAACCTGGTCTAGTGGAAGGTGTCCTTGCCCATATCAAGGAATTTGGGACTAGGTGATCTTTAAGGTCTCTTCCAACATAAAACATTCTGTCATTCTCTGATTCTATAGTCTTAAAAATTAAAGAGTCACAGCATGGATAATTAATCTCTGTGATTTTCTTTTGAAGGTAAAAATTTTTATAAGGTGATTACAAGTTATATTGAAACAGCAGCAGATAAAGTATACTTTAAAATATAAGCTCATTTTCTAGCTTGATTAACTAATGTGATCATCTCACTGCTGGAATAGTTCATGTTCTTTTAGACCATTTCAGTTTTGAGGGAAAGTTTGGCTTACGGTTTAGGATGTATCAGAGTATCTCATAACTGGAGATAGAAAGCATGAAGCAGTTACAGCAGCTTATCACACAGTGGCAACTTAAATTTCCATATTCAGTCACAGTGAAGCACAGATACCTAACTGGAGGCTCCTGTAAGAGATTTAATTTCATTACAAATGATATACTTACCAGAATCTTAGCAACACACAACATGTATTAAAAGCTGTTCAAAACAGAATTGCAAAAGGAGATTGTCTTTTTTCCTTACAGGATTGCATCTCATGAGCTCCTTCAGACAATATGTATTTTACTTGTGCCAAAGCATGCAAAAGGAGATGGCCGGGAGAGGCCAGAACAGCACTGGTGGATGGATGTCAGTAGTGGTGTTATGGTAGCAGTCACAGCAGAGAGCTCCCTGCTAAGCAACACCCAGAGGAGCTACCCTATTCATACCACCTTGATTCCTTTCTCAGGTAAACGATTGCAGGGCAATTAGTCCAGAACTGCCTCCAGTATCTTCTGCCAACCAATCTGCTGCAGCCACGTGGCTGACTGGTGGGTGTTACTGTTGGCAGGCACTAGAAAGTTTCTTATTCCTCAGAGGTATGTCTGGAGGCTGATTTAGCAAGTGTATCAGAGCACAGTGATATTTGGAAAACATGATATGCTTCAGTGTTGCTTGACTGTATCCCAAGGCTACATGGGTTTGATGTGAAGGCACCTGGGTTAATCTCATTCTATGGCTGACTATATTCCCAGAAGGTAGCTCAGAGCACACCTGCTATGGGTAAATGTTTCAAACGCTGCAGGAGATGGCATCATAGTGGCATCTTAGTGTTCCGGGAATCTCTGTGGGAGCTTATAGGAGGAGAGAAATCCTGCCAGTATGCTTAACAGCTGGAGAGAAGGGAGAAAATAGCATGTGTCTGCCATGACAACAGTGTTTCTGTGTGATGTCTTTGCAGCTTGCTGAGAGCATATTGCAAGCTGTGTACTTCTCTGTGTGTCCTCCTGCAAGGCGAAAGATTGGTGTCCCTGCATGACATGCTGCTACTTCAAGCCTTTTGTTGTTTCCCATTCTGAAACAGACTGATGTCATGTTACCCAAAAAACCAGTCTCCATGGTTTGCTTCTGCAAGTGCACAGCTGGCTGGAGCTGCTGCTGCAGGAGTTTGTCTACAGCAGATAATCCTAAGTGCCTCCATGACCAGCATACTGTGGAAGAAGTGACTCAAGAAAGGGCAAAAGTCCCAAGCAGTCCCGAAGATGGGAAGTGGAATGGGTCTCTTCCATGATCCTTGTATGCAGCAGCTGCCCTACAAGAGCAAATTCAGGCATGTAATTTAATTCCTCCCACTTTGCCCATGACCATGTCTGATGTTCATTACCCTCTAATGTGAGCAGGGACATCTCCTGCACCGCACTTGGCCTTTTGCTGGGACTTCAGTGGTACTTCAGTGGTACTTCAGTGCAGGGGTGAAGGGAAAATGTACATAAAGGAATAGTAGAGGGCGGGAGATAAAATCAAGCCCAGTTGTTTCTGTGGATTTGCAGCAAGAATGTTTGTTCCTTGCATATCTGGTGCCATGTTGACAATCATAACATGTTATTTAACCCTTTCAAGCAGTATGTGATAGGCTGTATATGCAAATGTAGCTGTTTTGAGGTGCATCACGGTCCTTTATCTTCCTAATGTTGGTTTTGGTTGGGTTTTTTTTGTTTTTTTGAGCAGAACGCTGGGTGTGGGCTGATTTCCCTACAGATATTTACCAGAATAAGAGTTTGTGTTCTATCTCATGCAGGTACTTTTAGCTCTGGAGATTATTATTTCTCCCTCCCTCACCCCAAGTTTGAGTTTGTGGCAAAAGAAGAAGATTGCTTCATATGCTTTCATCAAGCTCAGATGCATTTGCTTCAGTACTGTATTGTAGAGGTGTTCTCAAGCAGCAGCATGGTGTGATGTGACCCTGATAGAGTTGAGTTGTAGGACTATGTTGAGTAGAAGTGGAGAAACTGAGCAAAGTCTGTAACTGTGCTGCTTGCAGGCTACTAAGTCTGGACAAAACTAAGCCCTTTTCTTTATTTTGTCTTCCTTGAGGATGGAAGTTTGTGGTTTTTTGCAGATCAGAGGAATCAGAGTTCCACAGTGAAGTAGGGACTGAATCAGAATGAAGAAATGAGTGTAAATGTTCCTCACTCCATTCTTCCTAACAGGTACATTAGACAAGATACAGTGGATAGACCCTGAGTTATCTGAGTTTGAAAAAGTTGCTTATATATTAAAGCTCCTAAGAAGGCATCTATTTCTTCTGAAATGCCTTAAGGAATAATATGATCACAATTTAGAAAAAGCTACACAGAGAAGTCTTTTCTGATAAGAAAATATTGATTTCCACAGCAAAAGGCTTACCATGATCAGTAGGCTAGAGACTGAAGGTAAACTTGAATGTAAAGGTGATCAAATTCTGAAAAAAATGTGCCTTAAAACATGATGGATTATCTGCTTTTAAATCAAGATATCTATCTTAGTCTAAATGAAGAAATCTCTTTGTTTGATAAAGTATGATATAGTTTAAACGGAAACAGTAAGACTTTTGCAGAAATGATTGAGGTAGGTTCTTTGTTTTTTGTTAGGTGGGAGATAAGATTAGATGATAATTGTATTGTTTCTTTCGACCATCAAAAAATTAAAAAGCATCTATGAACTTCATGAAATAATCAGGACCCTTCTGCTTTCATATGCATCAGTAGGTGTTATTTTCTGCTAAATGCTTTTTAATAGAAAATGGGAACAGAAAACCAATATTCCATCATTACTGTGAATCAAACAAATGCTGATGTGATTTAAATGTACAGAGAGCTTTGCATATGTGAATGAGTAGATTATTAAGATGAAATAAAGTGGAAAGGAGATGAAAAAAGACACGTGCAAGCTGATCTTGAATATCTTTAGGACAATTTTAAATTACTCATGCAATTTTTCAATAAGATAAGCAGTAGATAAGCAAACACTGGCACTTTCATGCATTACAATACAGAAGTAGGGACTGGCATGAGAGAAGCAGCAAAAGTGTAGCAAGAATCATTTGGCATCTGATTTTGCAGGGAGGAATGATGATTGTTTACATAAGTCTGGGGCTTTTCCTGGGATGAGGGATTCAGAACTGTGCAGGGAACAGCAAAAATACTTAAAAACGTTATAAGCTTGTAAATTTGACATGGTGTCCTGTCCAGAGAAAATATTACTGAGATCTCAAGGAAGTGGAAACAGAAAGAGAATATGTTTTCACAGATACTTTCACAAGTTCACTCAGGTCAGGAGACATTCCTGAGGACTGTTACAAGAACTGGATAACTGTCAAAAGGCATAGGAATATGTTAAATACAACAGAGACTAGCTGATATATAAGAAAAGTGTTAGAAGGTGTTTTAAGGAGGTCAAATGAAGAAACATTAGTAAAAGCAATGTTTGAATGGGAACCGTCCACTTCATTTTCAACAAAAGAAGACAACATTTGACAGAATAATTTGAAGATGGTTATTGCTAAGACAGAAAAAAAGGAAAAGCAAGAACATGATCTCCAACATTTTCAGCAGAAAGTCTACCTTGTAACCCATGTGACATTAGCTTATGATACATGAAATGGTAGAACAGAAAAGACAATAAATCAGGATGGAAATCTGACAAAATGAGAGAATAACTTCCCACAGGCTGACTTCACATCCAGATGAATTTAAAAAAAAAAAAAAAAGAAGCCCCCCCCAAAAATCCATCCACTCTGGAAACGACCAGAGTAAGCAGACAGAACCCAATAATGAGACAAATTCCACTTATTCTGAGTCTGTTTGAGAGGGAGATGAAATGTGGTGACTGTTCTGGTCTTTGTAGTGTTGCACTGGGAAAATGAGACATTCACACGTTAGGTGACTGAGCCCAGCAAATAAGTTCCTGAGCTACTACTGAATTACAGACACTAAGCCTGGAATCAAGACTCGTGCCTTAACAACTGAGGCTGGCAAAGTGCTGTGGTTATTCCTGGACCAAGACAGGGACTGTGAGACTCTCCTTGTGGAGAGTTGTTACAGATATGAACTCTGATTATTACCTGTCCAGAAGTCTAGCTCAGTGTAGGGAAAGTCATTTCACCAGGAATGGAAAATGTGCTTAACACATACATTCCCTGAGATTACATACTTTCTGGGAAGATAAAACAGCCAGAGTACTGTACTGGCTCACATTTCTCTGTCATTTTTCCTTCCTGACTTAATATAGTCCATTTTATTTCTCATATATGTCTAACAGAGATGTCACGTTGTAACTGTTGCATTAAAGAGTAATTTAACTTGGCAGAAAATAAACCCCTTGTATTCCATCTTATCCTCAGATGTCAGAGGGGCTGGGAGTGACTAGGTTTAGATTCTGAGTGATATCCAATTTGGTACATTCATGTTCAACCTCTATGAACTGTCACAGTTACAGATGCACTGACAGCACCCTGCACACTCAGCTTGATTGCACTCCACAGACACACAGCCAGACTTAGAGAGTGTGGCAGCACCCAATAAGAAACTTCTTTGCCCAACTTACTGAATAGTGCAGTTTACTGAGGCAACAGGTTATACAGGGTCTTATGGATTGCTGGTGATAGTAACTGTCTGTAAAGAGCATGTGCAAATACCAAGAATATGAATAATACAGCACACAAAGTTAGAAAAGAGATACTCTATGGAGAGATTTCTAAGTTTTCCAAGCATGCAACTTACCCAAAGGTGTTTCTATGGCAAGTAGAAGAGGTTCAGCCCGTTGACTGATCCCAGGAGTCAGAAAGCAGCCTGTGACAGTCTTCCTTGACTTATTCGCGATGGTATCTTCCCTAACAGTCTTTAACCTTCAAAGTGGAATTTGAGTGACTCTAGTCATATAGACCTTTATTATGATTGGTGTAAAATGCTCTCATTTCACTTTTAAAGGTATAAGATAAGAAAAATTCAGGATGCATTCTTAGTGACCAGTGGTCGTAACTTGGAGGTGAGTAGCTTTTGGGATGGAGGTGTGTTTTGGTATTATAACAAGATTATAATGAGTAAAATTTACTCAAATGATGGCATTTTGACAAGTATGACAGATTTATGGCCCAAGATGTCAAGCACACAGCTTATCAGTTCCATAGTACCATGCAGTATCCTTCCTCTTTCAGCATCTCAAAGAATCTGGTTATGGAGCCTGCACTCCTTCTCAAGCTCCATGCTGATTGGCAAGGGAACCATGGATTCACATACTGATTGTGCTCCTCCCTGACATCCTTTGTGATGTTATACTTAAAGTGTGAACAATGTCTACCTTTAATAGAAGTTTAATTTCTAAATTATTTCCAGTAATTATTCTGCAGAAACTCAAGACTCATTTTGCTTTTTTCAGCTTTAGTAGTCTTTACTGACTCCAGAGAAAGTTTGTGAGGAACAGTCAGTTGCACACACTGTTGCACCTGAATATTTTATTATTTGTTGTTTTGGCAAAACCATGAAACCCTCCCCCCCCCCAGACAGATCCCTATATTTCATTGCTATCATCCATCTGACATCCAGACATACTTGCAATGGTCTGGAAAAGTGGAAAAATAGTGTTTAAAGAGATTTGAGTCCTTTAAAAATTTGTCAAAATACATAGTACAAAGTGGCAGTCCACTGTACACCAAGTTCTCACACTTTTCCTTCAAATTTCAGACATGTAAGGAACTGGTTACATGCTTTCCTAGAAAATGGGGTATGGATAAATACATTTGTAATTTGATTTGTCTGTCTGTATATAGTAAGTACTATAATAATATAGCATTATCTTGTATTATATAGGACTCTCTCAACTGCACTTGGAGAGATCCACCCTGGGTGGAGAGTATGGAACATGACTGAGCATTATTTTTCAAAAATGAAGTTAACAAATGCTTGGGATCTTAAGTTTATCAGTAATCCAAAGTCACATAACCAAATACCTCTCAATCTCTCAGTGAATGAAGTTGTCCTGAGTGCATTTCTGGCCCAGAGATGATTTCCACTCAAACACTATGACTGTGGGAGATTCTTGAGCTCTGTTTAGGCTTAGGAGTTAATTAGATACTATCGTTGTAAAACCTTGTCTTGTATGTTATTTTGGCTAAGCTTTCTTTTGCAAAATATTTTTTATAAGCTTGGTGGCAGTGGAAAGGTATTTTTATCCTGAAAGAAAAATAACTTTGTTTCTGTACTGACTCTTCTTCCTCCTCTAAAAGCAGTCCAAAAATAATACATCGTGGGATGAACTATATGTTACTCACTTGCATTTACTTTTACTGAAACTCAAAGCAGCACAGTGTTTTCTGGTTGGTAAAATAGAGCTTGGAAGATAAATCTGTAAGTAAGAGAGAGCAAGAATGTTGATCTTCTTTCTTCTGGGATCAACCATTAGCAGATTTGCTTTACTTTTTTGGAAAACTTCATGCCATGTTTGGAAGGCAGTTGTGGAGTGAAGCAAACTGAGCTAACAGAGGTGGAGCATCCAAATCACCAGTTCAAATAAAGTCAGAGCTGTTCTAAATTTGCCATGGTGTCTATATGCCATGACAGACACAAATAGCATATACCTATTAAACAAAGGAAACAAACTTTTTTGAACTTATTTTCAGATACGAAAAACAAAGCTAAATTATGTTCCATCTGTATTTGTTCTTCTCTTATGAAAATTCTGAACAGATCTTGCCAATGTTAACAAAATCCAACTAAGTTAGTTCTTGTAGACTAGATTTGTATTTGGTATTTTTTTCTTTTGTTTTGTTTAGTTGTTTTCTTGTGTGACAGGAACATCCGAACACCTGGAGGAGAATTACATGTGAAGGATGTGCAGGGGGTCAGAGACAGTCCTGGCCCCACAACTGACCCAGGCTGGAATCTGACTGAAGACATTTGAATGGCTCCTTTGGTCTGACATAAATTCATAGTGACAAGAAAGCTACCTTTACCTCATCTATACTTCTTTTGTTATTTTTGTAAGTCATAATTATGCAGACAACAACAGCAGACCTGTGCTGGATGATTAAGGAACAAGATCTGATCACTCTTTTCAGGAATTATGAATGGAAGAGTAGTTTGTGGGGCAGTTTTTTCCATGGGAAAGCAAGGAAAGAAACATTCCTCTTCCAGTCCAAACTTCTAATCTACATTGTTTCTTTGCTGAAATAATAACACATGCTACTCATCATAATGCCTTCCTGAGTCATGAAGCAGTTGCCTGACTATGGATATACAGTATACCACTAAACTATTAAAAGTTTTTAGAGACTTCATTGGTTTTTAATATTGATGGAGTAATTTTTAAATGGAGTTTTAAATTGGACATCAAAATCATAAACAGATGAGAATTCCTGTGGCAAGAAGTTCTTGAGGTTAAGGAATTCCCTGCTCCTATTTGCTGGCAAACATAGAAAATGACATCCAAACCCAAACTTGATTTATATAATCTTTTCACAAAGTAATAAAGAAATTGCAAATTTGTTGATAAAGGAAATAAAGATAATTTCTGTGTTCCCCTGTTAAGAGATAGATCTGCAATTAAAGGGTTGGGGTTTTTTTTGGTGCTTGTTTTCCCACTTTTAGTTTGACCGTTATGTGATGAAGAACTACATCCAAGCTGAGTGTAGGCTTCTATAACAAGGGAATAAGAGCTGATCACACTTCTCAGGAAATTCTTGTACATTGTGGGACTCCAGTATAAACTGAATGGTGTTTAGCAAATGGAAAAATAATTAGTAGCAGCGATTAAAATGTCTACAGGTAACTAGAGTTCATAGAGTCATGTCTGAAGTTGCTTTGGCAGCTTGTATTTTTTTCAGTCATTGATATAACTAGGCCATTTCAGGGTTCTCCTAAGTTCTTGGGCTCACATTCTAAAAAGTTTTGTCATATTTGTTTATTCAAATTTTGTAACTTTGTACTATTTTTGTCATTTACCTTTCTCCTCTCCTCTCCTCTCCTCTCCTCTCCTCTCCTCTCCTCTCCTCTCCTCTCCTCTCCTCTCCTCTCCTCTCCTCTCCTCTCCTCTCCTCCTATTTTAATCTACTGCAAGTGAAAAATGCAAATGTTAGGCATAAATACTCAGCAAAGTCATTGATTTCAATGAGTGTTACATACACTCATGCCAGGACTAAATTTACTTCATGAATTACAAAATACCACAGCAGAGGAAGAATTCTGGCATTACTGCTATCCTCCTCACTATGCTTTTATTTTGTTCACTGCTGACATTACATTTCAAGTCTTTCCCTCTAAGTTGTAAATCAAGAGATCTACCCCTGAGCCTTAGACTTGGAGATATAAACTTCTCCAGATATGAAACAACTTGTACTTTTCCAAAGCCCAACCAACAAAACTCATCTAAGCTAAAACAAATCCCACAAAGCCACTCTTCAAGAGTATCAGGTTTTCTCTTTGTATATCCCAACTGATTTGAAAAGAACACTACCAGAACAATACATAGGATAACATATTTTAGGGACCTGAAGTAGCCTGAGAAAAATGTGTCTTCTCCATTATTAATTTCCAGTGTCCATAAACTCTTTCCTCTGTTTTCTTAAATCTCCTGTTATTCTTCTTTCATGAAGGTCAGGGAGCTGAAAAACATGTCATGCTGTCTGTTGAGAAAGGTGTTTCAAAAACCCAAAGTGGTCTTGTGTGAGGAAAAATGCTGAAAAAATGAGCATGAATTTACATCACATAGGTGATGTATTGTAGCCTACATTAATCTCACCTGAACTCAGGATCTGGAAAATGAAGCAGGAAGCCACAGCTTTAAACTCACTAACATGTACCATCATCAAGTGAATAAAGAATAGGGTATCTTATTGGCCAAAGACAAAACAAGAGATAATATTTCAACTAAGACAGCTCATGACTTAATAGATATAATTTCATTTATTTCATGCTCAATCCATTATCTTTTTAAACCAAATTAGAATCTATCTTAAATCAATAATTATAAAATACTGTCTGAATCATAAGATTGTCAGCACCAATTTGTCTCATAAAGTAATTCAGTCTGTGACTAAATAATTGCTTCTAATTCCAATTCAGGCACCACAGTCCCGAAGAAATACATAACTAAATGTCCAGCTGACTGTTGCAGCATTCAGTCAATACCTATCTAATACATGGGCACTCTTGAATTGCAAAAGTAAAGGAAAGGAGCATATTTGTACACAAATATACAAACTGAAGAATAGGTTAAAAAAGTCTATTCTGACTATAGCACTTCTATTTTACACTGGTAGGCACCAAACAAAGATAACTAAAGATTGAAAGATTTTGAAAAGTATGATGATACTGCCAGACCACTCCTTTCCATTTTCTTTACTTCAACTACTTCTATGCCTTGTCTCCTTGTGTACTCAAACAGGTAGGTGACTCCTGTAGGGAAAAGATTCCTTCAAGTGAGGATACATTCTTGCTTTTATCATTTTGGTTATGACTTTTAATTATGATGCAATCACACTCCAAACCAAAAAAAGTACAGTAGAAGAGGTAAGAATTTTCAGTGTAACAGCTGATGCCCTTCTCCCTCCCTCCCTCTATTGGGAGTGGCTATTTTAAAAACTTGGGAATCACAGAACTGCTTAAAACAAAAAGTTGTAGTACGGTTGGGATTTATAAATGAGAAAGCTCATAGTCATGAATGAGACAAGGAAGAATACTTCCTAGCAGATTAGCTAGTTGTTTATTTTCCATATTGGAAGATATTGTCTCTCCCAATGAGCTTTACATCATGTTGAAATCCAAAAAGACATGGACAAACTGATACTCCATTGAACGCTTGTTTTAGAAGAATGACCCTAGCTGATGAAACTAGCAATGACAGAGCCAAAATATTTCTTAATTTAAAAAAAAACCCAAAAACATTGCCTTTCTCAATCAGGCATTAATTTAGACTTTGTTGTTTACTCTGATGAGAAATGGTGACATTTGGGTTTTAGAGGCAGCCCACAGCAATAGGGAAAGGGAAATGAGAGGAACAGTTGAAGCCTCCTCCCATTAGTCAGGTCATGTCCCTGCTAGATGGAAAAGGTGAGTTCAGAAGCTGTGGAGAGACTTTAGGATCCTCCAAAATCCTCTGCTTCCAGTCACTTCAATCCTCTGCAGGACTTTACCATTGGCATTGAGAATGAGGGATTACAGGTGTACTTGTGCTCAGTGGTCGTTATCAGACCATCTGAAGCTCCTCAGAGGGACAGAGGTACAGCTGGATCTCAGTCCGTCTGCCTGTAGACCCATTTGATCAGACAAGTAAACAATGGCAAACTGTAGCTGGGAGTGCTCTGCATGGTCTCTCCCTTTTCTTGGGGCTGCAAACCTGCCTGGGCCAATAAACACTCCAAATAAAATTAACACAAAGCTGGATTTTGGCTTTCACTAAGTTAGGCTTCACAGGGTCACAAAACTGAGAATCTTTTGGTTCAGAAACTGTTAGAAATGACTATAGGTTTTGTCTCAGCTTTTTGTAGGGATTCTCATTATGTATTTAATAATATTTTAAACTCATATTATTAAATTATGATAAACCACATCAAGTTTAATGTATTTTCACCACTCAAGATATTTCTCTTGTAGGTTAGTGTAGGCTTGGGCAACAATTAAGTGATTAGTTCAAAGTTCCACAGATATTTCCTCCTCTGTCAGCAACAGATGGTTTTGCAGGAAATTACTATTAAGCAAAAGTAAGGAAACCATCCCATGTATACCCATCTTTCACGAGATGCTCCTTTGCTATGTTCTTTACTATGGAATTATCTCACTCCTTCCATTTCTTTGTTCTTTACCTATAATCCTGACTACCTTACCTTTCTCTCTAATCAGATACATATTAACAGACTCAGATTTCTCCTGTTGCTGATTATCCTATTGAAAAACATGCTCTGAGCAAAAGTGGTGCTCCACATACCATGTAGTAGTTTAACTGTAATGACAAATTCCAAAGCGATACTTTCCTATTTCATTGGGAGAAATCCAAGTGAGGCATAAGGAAACTCAGCTGCAGATAGATATTGGTGTTGTCATGCTGTGCTGTTCTTCTCTGCCTTACACTGAAATTATACATTTCCCGAAATGAATATAAGATCCAATTATTCACTGCAGGAAAAAAAAAACCTAAAAAGAAAGCTCTTGAGCAAAATTGCCTCAGTGATGGTGTTGGAGGTATGATAAGAAAGGCCAGAATTCATATTGTAAAAAAGTGTGGAAGTACCTGAATCATGTGGGTGCTTTATTTGTGGTGGTGCTATACAGCTGGAGCAACATGAACTGGTATCAAGCACTGGAACACATTGAAACCTGACTATAGGAGTAGAGCTGTTCACATTTTCTTACATGAGAGATCAGTGATATTTCAGATTTTTAAATGGAACATGCTAGTGATTTTATTTGATATGTTGCCTTCCAACCCAGTTTGTTCTAAAGTTTTTAATTTTTGTATCTCCACAGCAACTGGAGAACTAATTATACAGCTTACTGTACACTCCAACACCCTCCAGTTGTGCCAGCCAGCTCCAGTAAATAACATGAAGGCAGAGGACAGTCAGATCTTGTGGTTTCCTTCAAGTCCTGTAGGAAATATTAATTGTAAATAACAGTTTGTACATGACTAATGATTGTTAATGAGGTAACATGGGAGACTGTAAACGTGGTTGCTAGGTTGTCATGGATAGGGCCGCAGTGATCTTCCAGGCTTTCCGTTGCCCCTCAACCATGCTGATAGGCTGCTTGGCTTTTCTTTGAAAGCTCTCATTTAACTTTTTCTGCCTGAGAGTGACCTTTAAATAGTTATCCTAGCTGAAAATGAGTAAAGTTTGAGCAAGCATAAAGTACTTGCTTTTCAATACTTCAAGGTGTAGTCAGGTAAAACAAAATTGACAACACTTTTGAAAGCTTTTATAAAATAAAAAGGATCACAGCACTTCTGGAGGATCCAAATGTAGGGATCCGTTTGAGTACACAGCTGGTCTCCTCATTGCTGCTGTGACTTGTTTTGCTTCTGGTAAGAACCAGAATACTTTGAAGGAAGGGAGTCCACTCATAACTTGTCATGACACCAAGTCAGTATCTAATATGGGCTGCCAAGCTGTGAATATTTTACAATTAAATGATTAAGATGTACCTCAAGAGCCACCTCGGAATGTATGTCTCAGAAGACTTTTAGAGCTTGAGGTGCTAGGGAGCTATAGACCTGAGGAACAACACTGCCAGGTCTTCTACTTATTCTTTATTGTCATCTCAGAAAGGATACAGGTGTCAACAAACTTGGAAGTTCATTTTGCTGAGCATTTTAAGGACAAGGATGATGCAAAATAGAACTCCCACTTTTTAAGCCTCCTAAGTGAAGTATTTATTGTTCAATTGCTAAAATTCCAGTTTAGTTCATTTTCTGATGTATGTCCCAGAGTAAAGGTATTTGAGAATAATGGCTTAAAGGAAGCTGAACAATATTGCGCTAGGCAGAATAATCAATGAATGAGGAGAGTAGATAAAATACCTTTGGAGCCATTCAACAAAAAAAGTCTAAGAACATGAGAAGGTCCTGGGAACTCCCACTGACTGTCAGATAACATTTTCTTATAAGGCTGAAAGGACTTTTGGTCTCATGAGGATTTGATTAAGTTGCAGATAATTGGTCAGGAACAATAACAATCCTTGGAAGCAAGAAAATAATCTTGACAAATTGAACAAATTCTTGACTTTGTGGAAGCACCAGGATTTCTGTGATGCATCTTCTTTTTAGCTCTTCAGCCTCTCATCTATTTTGCCTTCCAATACGCAGTTAAAGTGAAAGCATTTAGTAGATTTAGGATATACCTTTGCAAGCAGATTTGCTACGGTTTTGCTGTAGTTTACCCTGATCTTTTGACAGTAGCAGAGGAAAAAGAGAAAATACTTAACCAACGTACCTACCATGTATTTTTAAATTAGTTATCTCTTTTTTTATTTTTTAACTCGTGCCTTGTTTTCTCTCTCATTGCATATAATTTATGCTTTTCAACTTCTGTGCAACCAACAGTGTCCTGTCAATCAGTTGTGATAGTCTCATATTTTTGGGAAGTGCTGTCAATCTTATCTTTTTCTTATGTAAATATTTACTTAAAGATCATTTTTATCATGATGTCTGTATGTCACTGTTTTTTGTCAACAAGTAGACTGATGACAACTATTACTATTAAGACCAGAAAACAGCTGAACTTAACAAATACGTCTTTCTCTTCTTTCATTAGGTGATCTAATCACAGGCTGTATGTGGCCCATTGTTAGGATTGCTTCTACACTACTGCAATGTGGGATGAACATAATATTTATATGGAAATTATGTGATTCTGATATAAACAACTTATCTATGAAAGTCGATATATAGGGCTATCTATACTATGGTTGATCTCCTCTCAGGTATTCCCATAATGTTTAAACTTCCCAGAACTAGTATGAAAGCAGTTTATTTAAAGAAGCTTTAAGCATAGATTCCTTAGGAAAAACGGCATGGATTCTTTTTTGTTTATGACATATACTTATTCATATTAGATTAAATTAATTCAGACACACACTATCATCATGCTTTCCAAGCTATCAGCCTACACATTTCATGCTCTCTCACAAAAGGAAAATTAATTGTTTTCATAATATCAGTAAGAGTAATTATTTTCCATGTTAAAAGCTAATACCTACTTATGCTTTTGACATGTAAAATTATATATATTCCTTGTTCAAATGTGATGGATTTCATTCTCACCAATCCACTTTTGATCAAGCAGTACCAAATCTTTTATAGTGGAGGTAAAAAAAGGTATTTTTTGACTAATCAACAGGCAGGCCATTTATAATGAAATTAAAACATCCTATTTAAAGCTAAAAGCATTTATTATATTAATTAATTTGAATGATCTTCTCTTAAACTATCTGCAGCTTTGTTTGAGGAAATATTTACTAAGTCATATTGGATTACATACTTATAGCCATTTTTAATTACATTTGGAGGGAATATGATAACAGACAGAGAAAAAATAACATAGCTTGATTATGTGAGTTAGCCAGTGTTTGGCCGCCTCCTCAAGAACAGCTAACTTTTACATGATTTGATTTATAAAGAGTCAGGGCCATGTAATGTACTAAAAAAAGAACGTTATTCTTCTCTGTAATCCTGCTCAGTTTTGTTGTTTGATATTAAAGAAAGCAGGAATCAATGTTCAAAGAAGTGCTAACTGGTCATATATAATTTTTAATTCACCTTTTAAGTGACCATAATTATTTTTCCTGTACATTAAGACAAGTAGCCAAACTCTTCTCCCAGTATGCTTTAAAGCTCTGCAGCTCTTTATTATATGTGAATCAATTTCGTCGTTTAGCATAGAGTATCGTACAGGTAATCCTAAAACAGAGAAACAAAAGAGCTGTCAAGGGCTTCAAGTTCAGGTGGGGATGTTTAAATTGGTAGACAAGTCTGTCATACTCCATTTTGGGACTTGTTCTTATTATTTAAGTGTGGACTCCATTTTTTTTTTGATACTATCAGAGTGGTTATCACAATCACTGACCAAAATATAAACCAGAAAAAGATTGGATGCCTGTGCTAAGTTTGATTATTTACAGAGAGTTTAGGAAGTGGTGCAAAATGTGTTTTTTACATTTGACTACTCTAGTTTCTAATGTGTGTCTTAATCTATTTTCCTGTGTAGTCAATAACTGTCTTATGAGCATAACAGGGCCAGAGTCAGACAATTTAGAATACATATTTTTCATTTCATAGACCTTTCCTTTGGTGTACTTGTGAAGAAATCATATTTTGACTGCACCATAATGTTTTGTATGTTCAGTCCCACCTTTTCAGATAAGGAAGAACTTTAAAGTGACCTTGGAATGCCTGGTTCACCTAGAGACACAGAGAAACAAGATCCTGTTGACATTTTTTCTCTGCTTGATATTTCCTAATAAAGGAAATATTCCTTCCTTTAAAAGCTACAAAACCAGACTAACACAAAAATTGTCTGGAGTAGCTTTGCTAGAAGATGTGGTACACTGGGTTACTAAGTTGACTTAAAAAAGGACAGTTTTTCAGATATGACTACACAACCTGTTTCTTTACATTGACTTGTCATCCTCATCCCATACCCTTTCGTATTCTTTACCCAATCCTCAAGTTCATTCGTTTCATTGTCTAGGCTTGTTACTTTGTTAAATAAATGTAATGTTTGTTACTGAGGGGAAGGTTACATTTATATAACTTCAGCCATTAAAAAGTTAGGTATCTGGGCTGAGAGATGCCTTCTATATTTCCTCTGTTCATAACTGAGAGGCAAATCCAGAGGTGAGCTTGTCCAATCTGTTTTAGACACTTTATTTAAGATGGGATGAGTAATCTTTGCAATGCGTTTTATCTCTCTACAGTGACTATAAGAGGAGGTAGGTGCCCAGAATAAACCAGGTACACCAATGTAATATCATGGAATCATAGAATGGTAGGAGTTGGAAGGGACCTTTAGAGATCTAGTCCAATCCCCCTGCAGAAGCAGATGAGATGAACCTGGATCTTAGACTAACCTCATTGTCCAGGCTCCAATAGTACAGAAACATAATTACTGTCAGTAGGCACTTGTTCCCCTGTATATTTGGATGGCATGAATTGTTGTTTGGAGTCTCTCTAGAAATTAAGGCAGAAACATACACTAACTTAAAACTAACTTCTGATAGCTAAAAGCAGAACAGTCACTTGAACTGTAACACCATAAAAATACCATTGTCATCAATAGTGATATTTTCTTCAAAAATCACACTGAAACTGCTACTACTTTGTCAGGTATGACAATTATATGGATCTGATTTTCCACTGCTTATGGACTGAAGCTAACCATAGAAATCACATGGACATATGGCAGAATCTTTTCCATGTAAATAAATAGCATTTTTCTTTATCTATCCCACCTGAAATAGTATATACCCCAGTAGTCACATACAAAATCACTTTTCTCTTTTCATCACCCACAAAGATGGTGTTAATTTTGCTTCATTCTCTTACTTTAAAATTTTATATTTAATAAGATGCAATGTACTATCAGAAAAGAAGAGAAGAGTATGAATTAAGAATGGAAAGAGAATGTAGAACTCTCAGGGATAAAAATGAACAGTCCAAATACAATGAATCAGTTGTAAAGAAGAATTTGTAAACTGAAAAGATCTGTTCTTCGTCAACTGTGGTTAATTCGACATAGCAGTTCACTAGGGAAAGGCAAAAGTGATAATTCTCTGAATGTAGAACACTGAGCCTCATTGAGACTTAAGTTTGTCAGAAGACTGTCATAACCAGTTTAGCATGAATGTTTGACCAACTTGATACTTTTAAAAAGACTTGTAAGTCTCAGAAGTTGAACAAACACTCGTTATGCTCACAGGGTGCCTTATTTATATTCTCTTTGCCAACAAGAGAGGAAACTAGATGTCATTGGATGCTAACTCAGTTTAATCTGAGAACTGTTCCACCCTGAAAATATTGCTAACATCAATAGGCACAGTAAAGAGTCAATGTTTCTGAAAACAAGACAAATATAATCACTTTTTACATTCAGTTTTAAAGGTTGCACTCAAGCTTATTGAGTTATGGGGCCACCGTTTAGGCAGTAATATAATTACAAGATATTAGTTCACTGCAGATCTTATGCTCTATATATAACAGTTTTACCACATAGGATCTGTTATGCATACGCCATGTGCTTTGTTGATTTATAAACAAATCAAAGTCTGTACAATTCTAATTGGTGTAGTCTCACTTTGCAGTCTGAATCAATTACTTACCAGTCAGCCAGAAGAAACCTATGGACCTCAATGAGAACAGGGTCACAGAAACATCTATCTAGACTTTATTGATTGATTTTTCATGTAATAAGTGACTAGAAAAATTCAAACTGTCATATGAGTTAATGGTAGGCATTTTTGTTGGGTGGAAAAAAAGACAACTGAAAAAGATGTTGCAGAAGGATAGTATCTGTTGGCATCCTCATCCAGTATCCAAATGGTCAGGTGTATCCAGAGAGGTTTTCAAACTTGTACAAAGACCTCATCTACCTTAGAAGTGTACTTTCTTGCTCAGTGAGCAGCTGCAAATTTTGCATTTTAAATCAATTTGTTATGCTGGGTTTTGAAAACATAAATATGTTCTAATATTTAGTGCTGTCCTTGAATGATGTTTAAATAGTGAAAAGAGAGCAATTTTTCATAGTCTTTGTGATGTAAGGGAGATCTCAAGAAGGGAAATGAGTAAGGAGGGAGTTTTGGCAAACCATCTAAGCAAGGAGACACCATCAAGTTAAAGGCTGTTAACGGGGAACAGCATGGCACCATTTAGAAGCAGTAACACGTCAAGCCTAATATTGGAAAGAAATAACCATCGTGACAAGGAGCAAAGATGAATAAGCAGAGAAGGAAGGACTTTTTTTGAAACTTGAACAAGAAGATTTAGAAAAATCTCATAATTTGAGAAATTTTGAGAATTTGAGAAATTAGAATTCAATGCAACAGTGAAGAGGGAGTCAAAGGACTTTATCATCTATGTTCTACCTTAAAAAGACATTATTTGGAAGAAAACTTCCATACTTCATTCTATTTGCCTGTATAATGCAGAGGGGTAGTATGACAATGAAAGTATACTTTGTTCATTAAATAGTAAAACTATAAGCTCTCCGCTGAATTTTTTCATAGTTTAATGATAAATTTAATAATAGGGATTAAACACTTAATGGGGCTATACATATGTGATAAATCTGTTTTTCTATGTTAATTCAGTGTGGGATTAAAAAAATCTTTGAAACAAAGATTCCTTTAGTTCTTCGTATGCTGTGACAAAGATCAACCTGTGTGCCAAATACAGTCTACTGATATATTTCATGCAAGTCGCAGACATATGTGCTCTCGTGGCCAAGAAAGCCAATGGCATTCTGAGATCCATCAAGAAGAGTGTGGGCAGCAGGTCAAGGGAAAACTAAACAGCTTCCTATATTGGAGCACCATGAAAAACTCTTTCTCTTTTTTTCTGTTGTGGTTTGCAGAACAAACGATGAACTAAAATCCTGTTTGCTAAGCCTAAGTATAACCTTTCCCCATTTTTTTGGTGTTACTGGAAAACTGCAAAGCTGTCATACCTTTTAAATGATGCATTACAATGAAGTGCTAAAACAGAGTCCCAGTTTACCCTGGCTTGTGATTTTCTGAGAGATGCCAAGAGAAGGCAAGGAGCTCCATTTGACTAAACTGGAAAAAATTCCACAGAAGACAAGTCTACTTCACTTTTTATTTATCATTTCCGTAAGCTGGTCCACCTCTTCAGTCAACATCATAAATATTGAGGACAAACAGTAAATGTCTATAGTTTGATGCATTTTTGTAGAAGACTGGCAGTGGATTCCCATGCTTTTAAAAGGCTGTCCTTGTCTTGATCAGGGCTGTAGTGCACTGCAGGTGGAAGAGGGAGGCTGTGATGCTGTTGTAGCAGTGAGATTTCAGTCGCTAAAATTCAGAGGCTGCCTCTTCTCAGCACAATGGGACACCTCAGCTGACCTTATCAGGCTCATAGACATCTGACTACCACAATTCACAATGTACATTCTAAATGTTAGATTCAACACATCGTTTCAGATTTTTGGTGTCAAATTAAGTTTTAACTGTGTACAATCTTTCAACACCTTTGCAAGGTCCAATCATAGCTCTAGTTCTGTTTATCTGAGAAGGCTAGATCTGGTCTTGAAGTGTAGAATTGAAGATTCTGATTTGTGCCAAGTAGAGGAAATGAGGAAATTAGAGCTTAAAGTGGAGCATATTCATCTTTAAAAGATCTACTTCATAACTGGGATAAGACAACAGACGTTATCAAAGCGAAATGAGAGTGTAGTTCACACAAACCTTGAAAATAGTTTTGTAACTTGCTGAAGCCTCTATAAAATTATAAAGGAAAGGTCATTAAAAGCATCAGGGAGTATTCTCATGTCACTGGGATTTTAGCAAGAATGAATACAAATAAGCTGGACATTTATGGCAAAATGCTCATGCTTTTTTGCAGAACTATAAGTCTTCTTAGTTCCATTCTGTCCTCACTTCTTTTTTATAGCTTTTTGGGGTGTTCTGCGATGTTATTAAATTTTCTGCAAGAGGTACCCTTGTGGACTTCTGCTTTCACATTCTCAAGATGCTTAAGTATTCTTCCATGAAGTATTTTTCTTGTTTATTTTTAAGACAACAACTGCACAAAATAGGGACTGATCCAAAGCTTGTTTCTGTCAGCACAAACATTTTCCATTTGCATAAGGTTTGCGGTCCGGGCTCTTCAATAGCAGAAAAAAAGCTGATGTTGAAATTCCTTAAGCAGTGATGCAGGTTAAATGAATGGGAGTTTTATCTGAATCAGTAGTTCAATTGCTAAGGGACAGGCAGTAAATTAATGCCTCACCCCCCGCATTTGTGGAGGTTACAAATAGCTTGGTTTGAGCCTTGGACAGTGTTTTCCCTCTGCTGACTCTCAGGCCAGCTTTGCCTATGCTCAGGGTAGCATGCAGCAACCAGGTCTGGAGGAGAATCATGCTTACTTGCTGGGTTAGGAGAACATCTCTGGTAATGGGTTGATCCACACAACTCTTGTGAGCTGCCATGTCTCCAACAGACCCCTTCGTACAGAACAGCCAGTGTGGGGATACTCCTGGTGAGAAAGGAACAGTGTTCTGCCATACAAGGGTATGGAGGAAGCCACTGTGGGTGACTCAGAGCCCCAGCCAGGTCTTTGCCAATGCCTCAGACAGTGCCTCATAGTCTAGAGTATGTTTATCCAGCAATATGGGGAGCAAATGCATTTGAATATAAAATTTAACACATTGTAGAAGGAAAGATTGTTTTATCTACGTTCTCTGAAAGCAAATATCCTGTACCCTACTGAATAAAGGAGGAAATCAGGCACAAAAGATGGGACTGAGCTCACTTAGTTTTAGACACCTCTGCTGTAGACATGTCTAACATGCTCTCCAGGGCATCTCTTGATAGACAGTAGAGCTAAGTAGGCATTCTGAGGGCAGGATTAGTCAGTCCATTCTAGACACCTTTAGGATGAGATTATCTGCATTCTAGAAATGTCTATTCATCCATTAGCTGCAAAGAACATGGAAAGATTAGCTATAGCTAATGGTAGGCATATATATAATGGTAAGTATCAATATATTTCTGATAGTTTTGTCAATGTGACATTTACAAGGCCCTGTGAAAAGCATGTGGCAGAAGCAGGAGTTTAACAGCAGTCCTTGTCTGACACCCTAGATAATGAACCATTTTTTTCAAAGGACACTGTAAACTCCATGAATTCCTACTTTAAAAAAAAATCACCAAACTTTGTAATACATTTGAGTGCCACTTATGATTTCTGCGCCACAGTTTGCTCTGAGCTGCAAAAGCAGAGGGATGCTCTAGATAAAGATCATCATTTATTGACAAAGTTGTGTGTGGTCAGGGAATGTTTAAACAGCACTTGTCCATGCCAAATTTGATTTAAACTGATGCCACAAGAACATGATATTGTGTAGTAAACTAATAATAAAATGAATGACAAAAGAAATGTGTCAGCCCAGAGGATAAAAGAGAAAAGCATTACTTATTTTTTCTTCTGCACCTACAATAGACAACTTTACTCTGAATACTATATACACAACAGTTCCAGAAATGACATTAGGCTATGGCAGGTTCAGAAGGAGATGTTTACAGATTAATACATGTGGGTAATGATCACTTCATTATGTTGTCATTATTAGAAAAAAAAAAAAGTGATTAATATGTTAAAGTCCTTCATGTCTTTTTTTAACTTTACAATTTAAAACAGGAAGGGATTTAATATGAATATTCTGAAGAGAAATTTAGGTTTCTCTGAAGATGAAACCTAGAAGTTCAGGATTTGCAACCTGATCTAAGTTAACCTGCTTAACAGGAGTGTTAGACTAGATAGTCTTTAGATGTCCCTTCCAACCCCTATCATTCTGTGATTTTAACAATTTCTACTGGATTTTACTATTAAACTTAATTTTTTTCTACTATTGGGTACATGATTTCTCAGATGTGTAAGGAGTTATCAGAATGAGATAATGGCACTCCAGTAGCATGAATAGAGTCCAGCACAGTATTATGAAGATTTTATGGCATGAAATTAGTCCAGAATTCCTCAAGTCTCACTGTTACATGATGAGGATAATCTGCTGGAACCATACAAGAATAATGATGATGGCTTTGAAGTACAGCACATCAATGCTGTTAAAGATTGATTGAGTTGCACAAGGAAGAGTACGATGTTGCCTTCAATGATTAGCTCTGGATCTGTTGTAGCTATTAGGGTGAGAATGTAGTAATTCCTACAGAGGCTGGGAAAGGAACAGACTAAACTGTCAAATGAATAATTGGTTCCCTTTCCAAACAATCTTATTTCCATTTTTCAATAGCTAAAGAATGATGCTGTTGCTGTTTGCTCTCTAGTAAGAGAGCAGCCCTCTTTTCCAGACCATTGATATTTTCCTGCAGTTGAAATCTGTTTGGAGCCGTGTTCTGGAAATGCAGCCAGGGAGAGACAAGCTTACAGGTTACTGTCACCTGGAAAACTATGGTCTGGCAGTCTGGCTAGAGCACACACATGTCACTGCACTATTCTAGGGACTATTTTTGTTTCTTCAGAACAAGATGCAAGCTGGGCTATAGGAGGTCCTCAGGACATAAAGGATTTGAAGCTGCATGATGTTAGCTTCTGTGATTCCATGAGGAGCTAATCTTTCTTCACCCTGTTGTTAAATGAAAAACTTTCTGAAATGCAAACTCTGGAGTATTTCCAGCTCTCTGTTGCACTATAGTATTTGTTCTACTAAACACAGAAGATGATGTTAAAAATCCAGAATTTGAACGACTTAAATTTGCTCTTCAGACCTAAAAGTATAACTTGCAAGATGTGTCCTCTGAAAATTTTATCTCCCTAAAATAAACCCTAAAAAAATTAAACATGGTTAATTCTTACAAGATGGGCACTTCACACTATATATGTCATGCCATGTACTTTCACATATCACTTGCTCTTGTATGTAGTAAGGTCTACTTGTTCATCCCTTATTTACTCTTACAGTCCTCAGAAAGATAATTGGAGGCAGGAAACATGTGGACTGATATTCAGTTTGTATAAAACAATGCACAGTCCCTGAGTCTGAGGTCAGGTCACTGTACCTCACCTATTTTGAATCCTTCCCTTACCTCTGCAGAACACCAGATGTTGAGGCATGATTGCTTGATCTAGGTAGACCTGCCTTGGCAGGGGGTTGGACTAGATGATCTCTAAAAGTCTCTTCCAACTCCTACCATTCTATGACTCTTTGATTCTATGGTTTTATGACTCATTATCCATTTGTTTTCCATGCTCTGGAAGTTCCTCAAGACCTCTGTCCAAACATAATTTTGTTCCTTAAAGAGGCATACGAAATGTTTTTTCTGGGGAAGAATATCTTCTTTTTCCATCCTTGGATGAAATAATTGAAAGGGAGTTGATGCTTCCTTCTCTACATATATATAATATAATATTAACACAAACACCTCTGAAAGGTGATCCCTTTGTTAAACTTCATGAGATTCCTTTTTGTCCAGTTCTCCAGCCTGATGAGGACATGGTCCACTATATTTCCTCCTGCTTCCTGAAAACCATAGAAATTTTTATGTAAAAAGTGTTGCAATTCTTAATTAAAAAAATTTTGTCCTCCAGTTCCAAAGATATTTAGTTCAACAAAATGAGTCAAAAAATAACAGTCTGCATTTTAAAAATGTTTAAATATATGTCCCTATTAAAAATCTATGACATAACATCAAATTCAGTTTCTTCACATCAATAAATTGAAACAGGGATAGACTAAAACCACAAAAACAGGACCTTCATGTCACTTGGTCTGAATGATGGTTCACAGACAAATCTAAATAGTGTCCTTCAAAAAATATTGCTATGACCCCTGTGTTCCTCCTCTCCAAATACAAGAATTTACTGCCAGACACCTACTATTTTTTTCATGACTTCATGTGACTTAGTAACTGAGCCACAGAGCTTTTGGAATATTTATAGTACTACAAATGTTAGAAATGAGGTGGCAGATATGGCATCCAAAATGCCCTCTGATGAAAAATATCCATTTTGCATGGTTTATTCCAATGATGATTTATCTTCTTTTTGTGAGTTGCTGAAGAGAGATGCAGGGGGAGTGAGCACAGTAGTGACAGGGGAAGTGAGAGTAATAACTCAACCCATTTTCTTGCTTCACCATAGTAGCTGGGACTTTAATCACTCTGTCTTATGCCTCAAGGCTGTGGTGTTTGGAGACATCTTCCTTTCATCCCCTTCCCACCTTCTGCCCTTTTTGGTCCCAGATAGGTCTCTTCCAAAACCTTACAGATTGATCCCCTACTTCTGCTTTGGACATGTGCTGCCAGGACACATGTATACAAAAGTAAACATTATAAAACAAGCTGAGGGGGAAACAAGAGCTGTGGAAATGATGGTGTAACATAATCTGTGATAGCAAAGAAAGAAGAGAGGAAAACATAACTGATAGTATGCTAAAGCTCTGTTTATTCCTAGTTTCTTCTATGTTCAGTGATGGAGATAGAGCTTACTTTGCCAGCTTGACACAGAACTAAATTCACTTAGATGATCCACCAAAAGATATTTGTCTACCAATTCTTAAAAGTAGACCAAAAAAAGGGATATCTTCAGCCTCTGAAGACAGTTTAGTTCCAGTTGTTTTCTATTCTTGCAGTAAAATATGGGTTTTTAAATCCCCCAGCCCCTTTCTGGAATATCTAACATAATCCTACCTTGTAGACAATGTTCAATGCTTTTTACATAGTATTCAGCCTTGATCCTCAGATTTTTTTCACTCATTGTCATTGTCCATCTCACAGAGGACACATGCATTGTCCAGATGGTTAGGGACATTTTCAATGCCATTCTTGTTCACAAAAATACACGTAGACCCTGCCAAGTTACTTTGATGTGCACTGTTTATAGGTTTAATTGCATAAACAACTTCTGTTCCAACATGTAACTGAAAAGGGTGTTTAACAGTGGGTTACAATGCACTCTAGGACACTGCTTTATCTGCCCTATCAATTTCATAACATATGACCAACACATCATCTTTGAGCTTGATTTATGACGTATTGTACAACTTTAGAGTGATTTTATCTAGACAACACGTCCCCAGGTTATTTATACGTCATGTGGGATGATGTCTAGACCTTATTGCAGTAGAGTTGTAGCTTATGCTAGCTGGCATCTGGCTAATTATCATGTCAAGAAAGGATTAGGTTGATACAATGTGTTCTTGAGATATCCATGTTGGCCATTTCATTATTTCACCACTCTCTTTAGATTTTCAAAGAGTTTCTAGTATATGTTCCCTTAACCAAGCTAGACTGATTGCTCTTATTGCCCTGTAGTTACCTTTTCTCCATAAGAAGGGAATTCATTCCTTTGCAGACTTTGGGGTGCTATTTGTACTCCATGTCTTCACAGTAGCATCCAACAGTTTAATAATTACTTAATTTTGTTCTTTAAGAGTTAAGCACTTTAGAGTAAATTTTATCATGTCATGATACTAGTTTATCTAAATATTCTTTGATCTCTTTTGTCCTTATTCTTCCTGTGTTTATATTTCTGTACCAGGTCAATTACACTACACATATGGTCCAAAGTATGCTTTTGTTTACATGTGTGTGCAAGGAACGAATCCAACAGGATTGGAGCATTTTGACTTTATCATTGGCACCTGAGCATGTCTTCTCAATTGTTTTAGCATCTGCTTTTTGTTTCTAAGTGATTATGCAGCTCTTTTGGAACCAACGTGAAATGTCTCTGTTAAATTGTGTAATATTCAGAGCATGAGTTCTTGTATACATACTTTTTGTGTACTTGGCCCATCCTCTGCCTTTGGACTTAAGTGTTTTTTTTTTCCCAAGCTACCTTATATAATGCACTTCTTTTTACTTATCTGGTGACATCATTGTTTTAAAACTGAGGAAACAGCTAGAGGCTAGGAATACCCTGTGAGAGTGTAATAAAAGTCACTGTGCACCTTGAAGACCATAATGACTTTGTTATTATTCCTAGTATGAAAAAATAACTAATAACAATAATAATAAAAATAATGTAAATATCTACTTTTCTTGAGAATGACTGAAAGTTTGCTGACCCAGTTGCATATAGTTCCTGATGTGCACAGAAGGTCACTTCAGGGTTTTCCAGAGCTTGACTTTCACATTGTCATGGGTTTGTGTGGAGTTGTTTTTGCTTGGTAACAGGGAGGGGGCTGTAGTTCTGGTCCCAGTAAGCAGTTCCCAAAACATTCCCCGGCTCTGAGGTGGACCCACCTCCAGTCCAACTGGGCCAATCTGACACCTGTGTCATCATCATTTAAGAAGGGAAGTCTGCATTGGAAGAAGAAGTGGAGGAGTTGTATAAGATGGAGGTGACCATGTGGACCCCACAGTCAGAGGAGGAGAAAAGCAGGAGTGCTGGACCAGAGACCTCTCTGCAACCTGCAGCAAGAACACGGCTGTGCCCCTGCAACCCTTGGAGGGTAATGGCAAGCCTGAGAGCCTCCAGCAGCTCCAAGTGAGTGTGGCTGGACAGGAAGGAGACAGTGTGAGGAGGTGGTCCTGGTGTAGGCTGTGCTGGAGAGCCTGTGGGCCCCAGGGACACACACACAGGGGAGAGGAGCTGCAGCATTTGGGATGAAGGCCCATCGGAGTGGTCTGTGCAGGGCTGCCTGGCCTGCAAGGGACCCCGTGCTGGAGCAGGGAGGCCCGACCAGGAGCTGCCTGCCTTGAGGAGACACAAATGGCAGGAGCCATGGGGAAAGGACACACTGAAACCCCCATTCTCTGAATCCCTGAACTGTTCAATGGGAGAAGAGGGCTCTGAGCCTGGGAAGAGAGGAGGAGTGGGGTAAGGTGGTCTTGTTTTCTGTGTGTTATTTTGGGGATTTTATGTTTTCAGTTGATGGTGGATTAATTTCTGTTTTCTTCCCCAGGTTGAGTAGTCCTGTCTGTGTTGCCTGGGACTGTGAGTGGAGAGTGAGTCTTCCCTGTCCTTATGGTGTTCCAAAGGACTTTGATACTTACGGGTGATCATGGTCACGATGACACACATCTTTCTCTCCTGCCTTCAGCATTTATGTTTTACATGTATCAGTATGTATTGCATAGTCTGATGGAGCCTGAGCCTACAGACATGTGTTTTTGTCACTGGAATCCCCTGATGTGTTCTGAGTTAGCGAAACAATCATGGACATAACATCAGTCCAGCTCATGCAAACAGACTGTGGCTGCGGTTCACAACTTCAACTGAAGACAAGCACAGAGAGAAGATGTTTTCCTTTAAGAGGCTTTCCAACAGACAGTATCTGTCAGAAACCTGATTGATTCATAGCTGAACACTAAGACCAGTTCAGTCCACCCAAATAATGGGAATTTTGGACAAGGAATGAGCTACAGTTTTATATTTCTTTTCTTTGGTGTATGGGGGAAAGGGAATGATTTTTTCCCCATTTTTAATGACTCCAACAAAGCCAAAACACCTAAGTGAAAAATTATTAGTGGTTTCTGTCTGTTCTATCTTCTATCAGGTTTATAACAACCATAGTATTCGGAAACCTCAATTGTGGTGTACTGACAAGGATCAATGTATAAAGATATCAATTTCTTTCGGCCTAGAAATCATTCTCTTTTTCTCTGCTTTCAAGACACATGAGCTGTGTGCATACGAGGTGTGGGAGTGTAGGTGCTACAGCAGACACTAATCTTGATGGGGCTCCTGATACAGAAGGCAGTGATTCTCAGACACTACCTGGTGCTGTTGAGCCCTGGGTCATGGCCCACTGTCCAGCCACCATCTGCCTTGTCACCAGTGAAATCCTTTCTTGCCTTAGTTTCTGTTGCTCTATGAAACATTCATGAAAAAAAATGACTTCCTACTGAGTATCCATTAGCCACCAGTGCTGATGTTAATGAGCAAACTGTGAATGCACTAAAGAGCAAATTGAAATGAGTCACAAAATACACTTAGGATGTGCTTCCTGCCAGTATTGGTGCGTCATTGGGAAAATGCTTGTTCCTTAACAACAGGAGTATAAAGAGCAGAAATACAGCTGATAAAAAAAAAGGACATTATTTAAAGGAGTTCCATTAAAAAAGATTAACTGATTTATGTGCAAATGAATCCTATCTGCACATTAGCTCTTTATTTGTCATTCCAAATTGTTTCCTATTACATTAAAGGAGTTTTAAGTTAAAACATAGCATTAAATTACAACTCGTTAGGGAAAAAAAAGTTGTATTTCAAAACAGACATAATTGAATTATAGTTATCCTGTCTAAATAAGTGTAAATAATTAAGTTGTGAGAGTAAAACAAAATCATCTTGAATACTCTGTGCAATTTCATATTAAGTCCTAGAAGTACAGTGCTTCGTTGTGTTTAATCATTCCTTTCAGTTTTACACCTTTCTGAATATTTAATGGGAAGCAGACGGTTATTAAAAGCCTGTTGACATACCTCATTTGGCTGGATGGGAGGAAATTCTTGCTCTGTTGCACAGGGTGGCAGCTAGCACTGATCACAATTTCAGGTGAGAAGTCAATTTTCAAAAAAAAGAATAAAAAAGTATAATGTAGGTTCACCCCAGCTTCTCTGCTGCCACGCACACAAGGGAAGGACATGTGCATTTACAGTAAAATGCCTGTGTCAGAGTGATATGGATACAGCTCTGTACCTGGGGACAGGTGTGGTATTGCCTAGAGGAACTGCACACAGACTTCTGACACAGCTTCTCTCTGTGGTGATAGTGAAGTGCCGTTGCTTAGAGTGGGAAAAACCATCTTGAAGTCATTTCACACGATTAGGGCAGGGAGGAGTGGATGAAACCTGGAGGCAGTGTGGAAAGGGCTGGGAGGCTGCAGCTGAATGCTGGGGAGGCAACAGTGGAGACTTCTCTGGGAGCTCCTCACTTTTCCTCCATGAATGGGATAAAAGAGAGAGCTCTGCTAGAGTGATTACAACTGGGCAAATTCAGATTCTAATATCTGAATATGGAAGTATCCAATGCAAAGCAGCAACAACTGTCTCAGAGATGAGCTGCTACTCACTGGCAATTAAGGTACATACACAGGAGAGACTGAAGAAAAGCCCCTGAGAAAATCATGCATGATCTCCTAAGGTTTTACAGCATTCGTTGGAACTAGACTCATATAATTCAGTTTAATTTCCCCTAAAGTCCATGGAAAGATTCCAACTGAGTATAGAGGGGATAGAAATTTGTGTACGGTAAGAACGTTACTTGTGGTTAGCTGAAAAGCTTCTAAGGAAATCTCCACTTTGACCATTCTTTGATAGAAATGTTTCTGCTTCTGAAGAACTTCCATAAAATTATTTGTATGAATGTCTGTGAAATGAGGTTAGGCCTATGAACAAGCATCAGTTCGTCAGGAAATCCAGTTCATGAGCAAAATAAATTAGTTCTGGGTAGAAAAGGAACTAGTTTATGTATTAGAAAAGAGATTTTTACACCATCTGTCAGGAAATACAAACTAAACAACCTGCTCAGTTCTCAACAGTCATGAATTTATGAATGTGAATTTTGAGTGACTGATTGCGCAGTTCACGTGGAGGTGAAAAAATTGCATACAGTTTATTCGCAGTTAATAAGCTGAAATCTGATCACAAAAATATTTGCCAAAAAAAGTACTCTAAACTAGCAAGTAAAAAGCAGAGACAGAACGTGAGATTAAATCTGCTACATTTTCCTGCTATGTGTTTAATTTATCATTATTATATGTGTCTTTCTGCAATAGCCCAGGCTTTTTTCACTGGAAGATGTTTTATTCTGTTGGTACTTGAAGATTTATGTCATGCAGCTGAGTTACTTGATTTCATGTTCATTCTTGCTAAATATAAACTCCCCTATCACAGGGTGGTGCTAACGAGTTGTCTTAACAGTGGTCATAGTGGTAGGAATCATAATCTCCTCATTAAGTGGTTCAGAGTAGACGGTGTTGCTGGCTTTACAGAGGGCTTTCTCCTTCCAACCAGTGTCCCGACTTTCTTTATTCCTTCTAAGGGGTACAGCAAAGAGTAGAAAATCAAGAAGACTGAAACATTTGAGGATGTTTTGATCTACCTTAGAGAAGATGTGCTTGCTGGTAGTTAAGTTGCAGCTTTCAGCACACGGATGAACTTGGAGAATTAAAGAAGCCTGGAGCTTCTCAATTTTGTGGAATACAGTGAGAAAATCTCTGGGCTGAAATTTCACACAAGATCTTCTGAGACAAGCCCAGTCTTAGTACCACTGATCCTAATACACTTCAGCCTGGCATGTTTGAAACACAGCTCTGAGTTTCATGACAGAGCTCTATTCCTATTTTGAAAAAAATGAGGTCAGTTTTGTCAAATAAAAATGTTGCACAATGACTCCTCCAATCATTTGTGTGAATTATTACAGTCGTAACACAATTTAAACACAGAAAAAATGCCGTATTTTTTCTGACATTAATCCCTCTGTCTACAATTTCTGATATTAGCACAGCATGCTTGCAAAACAAGGATAAAAAACTTAAGAGAGTCTTTCTGTATGAATGTTTGGTGCATGAATGCTTGGTGCATTTGTTTCATTTTTGCTAATGAATCTTATATTCCATACCCCTTCAAACTTGTACTTTCTGGAATCTTATCACTCGCTCCAAATTGGATTGTAAAACACAGCTGCAGAAAGAGGCAAACAGAAGGAATGGCTGGAGGTGGAGGACAGAAAAAGGATACAAACTACATTTCTAATGCCTCATAATTATCACAGCTGGAATGGAAGTTTATTTCATGATTATTCATCCAGTCGACTCTTCCCCATCTTTGGTTCTTACAGACACGATGCTGGTGGCATGAGGAGATGGCTGACAAGTTCTATTTGCAGTAAATTACCTTCCATCCACAATCAGTTTTTTCTGCCTGGATCCCCTGAATTGGGTCAGGTCAGGTCACAGAGAGGAGGGAGAGTCTGGCTGGAAGAGTGAGCTGTTGATGTGCTACTGCTTTCTTTGGGTCTGAATTTGCAGCCACTCCCTTTTGAGAATTTCTGTTGAAGGTAATGGTGATTCCAAATTTGAGCAGCTGCAAAAGCAAGCCCTAAATCAATTCAACATCTCTCCTCATCAATATTGTTCTACCGCTTATTACAGCATTGACAGAGAGATTTGTGTATCCGTGGTACTTATGTTTAGGTCATGGGAATACTAGTGCAGACTGAGTAGGTACTGGGGAGCAGGGAGAAGAAATCCCTGGTGAGTTTTTGGCTTTTTCAAGTTTCCAGAAACTCTCAGTACAAGATTTAATGACGACCTGGAATATATGAACCTTTGCAAATCAGCAGCAGCTACACACTCTCTGGAAGGGATTTCTGACTTCCACCTCCACCCCCCCCCTTCCCCAGCCATCGAGTCTTTAATTTAAAATGAAGTTGTGCATAGTGGAAATCAAGAACTGAATTGTTCTAAGAAAAAATCCAAATGGATCAGAGAGAGAGAGCAGCTTGTAGAAGCCTTTGACAAAGGAGCTGGCGCTGTAAGGAAGTGCTTCTTACTGCCAGCAAAGGTGGGGAAAAAAAGGGCAACTTGAGTCATTTTTATCAATTCTCAATCTCAATTGATGTTTCTGTCCTTTTAAAATGTTACTGTCATAGCTCTGCCAGCACTAGTTTTCTCTTTTGAAGGATTTTCACAGTAGTGGAGCTGAAGGGAAAACTTTACTAAAATAATCTCTCTTTTTGCTGTCATTGCATTTCCTTTATTTAACAAGCAAACAAGATGTATACAGCCCAGTCTCTCAGTAGAACCACTGGCACAGGTCTCTGGCTCCAGAAAAGCTTAATTACAATATTAGATTACAAATGTACAGGAATTCCTGAATATATGAAATTCTTTTAGTCCAAGGAATGAAGATATGACTCAGAGAGGTTGATGAAGGGTCTGTTTGCTTTGAATTAAGGGGCTGTGCTTTTCTGCTGCACGTAAGTAACACCACTTTTCTTTCACAAAATGCAAGCAGGTCTTCCTCTTTCCTTTTAACTGCAGTAAGACAATGAGGAATGTTGTGGTCTGGGTCAGCTGGGAAGTGGGATGGAGGGAGTGGTGGGGGCCCTACTTCCCACAGGGCTGTGAGTAATCCAGGTAGGGAGAGTGAACTGCATGGGCAGCACATGTAGGGTGCATGCATTGAGCTACTGTGACTTCTCAAACAATGCACCTGCTACTGAAGTGGCATCTTTGGCTTCTCTTCTTTCCTCAGGTCAGTAGGATTTATACTCATGTCTCCTAGGAGAGAGATTCTTATTCTCTGAAAACTTGGATCCAAAGTAGATGTAAACTCTCTGACTGTAATCACTTTTAATAGGTGTCATTGATGTACATTTTTGAATTTATGTCTAATGAACTCCAGTTGATCCAGGGATGTCTTTGCTAAGGATAAATCAATTTCTACCATGAGCAGTAAAAAAAAGTTAATAAAAAAATTCTAATGCAGAATTAATAAACATCATATTAAACAGCAGGTTCTGTTCCAACAACTCTAAGCATTCAGACCGGTACATTTTTAATCAGCTGCTGATTCTTATTGAAAAATGTATGAATAAAGCTTTCAAGAGAGGATTACACAACAAGCTTTAACTTGTTTCATTAATTACTTTTTTTCCAAAGGAACAGCAGAAAATTACTGGCAGGGAACCTTGGTGAACCATATCCATGGGCCATTAAGAATGGATTAAATTTACATTTATAACCTCATTGATTCAAGACTTTTTACTTCTTTCTCTTGCGAGACAAGTTGACTTGGAAACGTTATTCAGAAATTGTTCCCTTCCTGCAGTGAAAGTGCTAAGAAGCAAAACCACATTATTGGATTTTGTTGTTCTTTAATATTGAAAATGACAGAGGGAAACAAAACCAAGAAAAGCTAAGCCCATGTATTACATGCCATCAGGCACAACACCTCTAGTTATGCTTTGTCTGGTAATGAATAAATTCTACTGTCACTTGCCTTGGCCATTACTATTAGTATTTAACTAAGAGACGACGGTTAAAATAAGCTATGTGACCAGATTAAAGTGTCCTACAGCAGGAGTCCTGATGAGGTATTTAGAGAAATGTGGACTGTATTCTCCCACATCGATTCAAAAATGTGGAAAATCTTTCCACATATCAGTTGCATTATGGTTTCTGTTACCATACTTGAGGCAAACTCATGGATATGTTGTATGCCTCCCTGAAGGGACGAACAGAATAACAGCACCATTCACATTTTGATGAAAGTAATGCAGGTCTTTCATCCCATCATGATTTTCCTCACTTTTCCAGTTCTTAGTTGGAATGCATGATGCAGTTTGGAGGTTAAACAGCAGAGTTTAAAGTTTCATCCTGCAATTAATTTAATTACTGTCTTAAGTCCAAATCTTTACATAAGTTCATACATAGTCCCACTGAGCTGTTATCTTGCTGATGTTCCAAATCATTGAAGTACATGAGCGTGCATCTAGTATTAAATCTATGCAACGATAAATGGGTTTCTTATTATTATATGGTTGTGTACACTGAAGCAACTGAGTTCCTATTGTTCTTATGTGTTCAGAGTTCAGATTAATTCCTTTGGAATCCCTTGGTTTTACTGATTGAGGCCAGACTGGAGGTACTGTAAACCACAGAGTGATATCCAAAACTGCACATCATTGAAAATGTTGACTTTAAATATTAACTCTTCTTAAGATATATAGTCTAATAGGGATTCTTTTTAGTTGCAGGCATAGTTTTGACTCATGTTAGAAAAATACTTTGGCAGAGAGCAAAATGTGACCATAGTTTACAGTTGAAGAATGCGTGATATTAACTGAACTAACAGGATTCAAGAGTGCAGTAGCAGTACTGTGGGAATATAAAACATAGTACATTTATTTCATCTAAATGTGTCGAAATTGATGTTTCATTTTCAGCATGGAAGGAAGAAGACAATCCAACTGTAGTTTCCCATTTTGGTATTTTAATGATCTTGACACAATTCTTAAGGCAGATAAAGCATTATTAATCAAATACACAATAATATTCATTAGGAAAATTACATTAGAAATGCATTGAGGGTGAAAATTACATTCACATGCACAATGTAGGAAAAAAGAAACGTAACAAACTGTACTGTTGAATAAATGATTATGTGATGGGGAAAGGGTTTTGTTTAAAAATGAAAGCTGCAAAAGAATTTAACCTGTTTATTTCCACTCTTTTCAAAATGCAGATTTACATGTCCTCTTATTTTTTTGCTATTATATCCAGTTACTTTTCTGAAAAGCTCAGGCACATTAAACATAAAGCCATATGGACTGCCTGCTTGGATCACATCGAAAATCAGTTTAGCCTGAAATCCTAGCTCCATCAGTGAAAGAGAATAAAATTTGGGACAAGACTGAATAATAGTCCCCCCAGAATCTTTCCATTCTTTTTGTTCCCTTTTTCTCTCACTGCACATTATTTTCAATGAACAATCACCGGGCCAGACGTGACCATGAGAAATAATGCATCATCATGCCCTAGTCACCTCTCTTCATTCCCTTAATGACTTTTTATAGTATTACATTCCTCCACCCCAGTTGTTTCCTTCCTAGTCTGAGTCCTAATTCATGTTATATCTCTTTGGACGGTAGCTGGATCAACTGGCGTCTCATAGACCCTTTCAAGGATTAGCAGCTGTTAAACAAGAGTCTATCAATATGTGTGTAGTCTCAGGAGACTTTCCCCCTTTGTTCATAACTACATGTAAATCAACACTATATTTCTTCTACCATCTTTCATTCAGATCCTCAGGATTAATATAATTTTTTCAGTGCTTTGCAAAATACTTCAGGTTTAACTGCACAAACAACGTCTGACCAGCACTATTTGAACCTCACTATACCCATGAGTTGTGTGGCCCTGTGCTGGACTCTCTGTCCCTCTTGAGCTGGAAAACCCAGAACTGGACACAGGACTTCAGATGAGGCCTCACCAGGACAGAGGAGAGTGGGAGAAGAATCTCCCTCCACTTGTTGCTCACACTCTTCTTGATGCATCCCAGGATGCCATTGGCCTTCTTGGCCACGAGGGCACATTGCTGGCTCATGCACCAGATGCAGGACTTCCCAGATGCAGGACTCTGCACTTGTCCTTGTTGAAACTCATGAGGTTTCTCTCTGCCCAACTCTCCAGATAGTCGAGATTCTGATGAATGACAGCACAGCCTCTGGGGAATCAGCCAGTCCTCCCAGTTTGTTGCCATCAGAAAACTTCCTAAGGTTACATTCTGTCCCCTCATCCAGGTCATTGATGAAGATGTTGAACAAGACTGGCCCCAGAACCGATCCTTGTGGAACTCCACCAGCCACAGGCCTCCAACTCGACTCTGTGCCACCGATCACCACCCTCTGGGCTCTGTCATTCAGCCAGCTCTCGATCCACCTCACTGTCCACTCATCCAAGCCACACTGCCTGAGCTTTCTGATGAGGATGTTATGGTAGACAGTGTCAAAAGCCTTGCTGAAGTCAAGGTAGAAGACATTCACTGCTCTCCTCTCATCTAGCCAGCCAATTTTAATCTCATAGATGGCTATCAGGTTGGTCAAGCAGGATTTCCACTTGGTGAATCTGTATTGAGTTGCCCTCATATTTTCCTTCATGTGTTTCGAGATGATACTAAGGATGAGGCGTTCCTTCACCTTTCCAGGGATGGAGGTGAGGCTGATCAGTCTGAAGGCCTCGGGCTGATACGATTTCTTGCTTATTATACTGCATCCTATTCCATGTAAGCTTCTTGAATTCAGACCCTCATAATATAAAAATATTCAATTGCTTGTTGTGTGAGTTTTTTTACAGGCTCACTATTACACGTAAAATTTTACTCCAGACTAATTGAATATTTTACTGAATATCCACAGGTTTCTTCTGTGAACCACGCACATTTTAGTTGAACTACATTTTTAGCATCTTAGTTATTGCATATTTGAGTCAAACATATTGAAAAGTCACAAGCAGACAATATGACTTGAAGAAAACTGACAACTTCTGTTTTCCAACTGGTATATAATTCTGTTACTATTATTCAGTCCCTTCCTCCTGGCCTGATCTGTATTTTGATACTCAGTTTCACAGGTGCATTTTAACTAGCTTTCTCTGTGAAACTAGTATTTCTCAACTGAATGTTGCTTTAACTTGAATATCAATTAGTTGGAACTTAGGTGAGAGAATATATTAAAATAGAATGGACTAATTACACACAGCTGTATGTATTTCAAAGTATTAAGAATTTTTATAGTTCTGGATTTCTATTGACAGGAAGAGAGAAAAAAAGGGAAAAAAAGTATCAGAAGTCTACCTCCCTGAGATTAAATTTTGTTGCTAGAGTTTTCATAGCAAAATAAGTGTTGTTCTCTCCCAGAGGATCTCATTGTCTTACCATTGCAAAGTTATAAAAGAAACAGGAAAAAGAGCAAACTTAATAATTGTAACTCCAAGTGCAATAATGAAATGTTACTTTTGGCTGCTGTTGTTATGTGGTTACATATATTTCAGTTTACTGTGTTTCATTGTATTGCCTCACCTCCATTTTCTTTTAGGAATCTGTCATAGATTATGCTCATAGTTCTACAGCCTGAAATACCACTGGGTTAAAAAAATAAGTGTGTGTGAATCGATAAAGCTTCATTGGATTTCTCTGATTTATGCAAACGGGAGATCAGACTCAGTGTGTTGAACATGGTGATCTGTTACTGTAGGCAGAAATAATACTAGACTTTTCCTCTATGAGATTTAACTTCTCACAGGATTTACACTAGTATTTTCCCTGTACATGCAGAATGCATTTTTCTGTGGAAAAAAAGCTTCTGTATTTCCTCTCCTAGATCTACATACAGCTCCCCTTCTATAAGACTAATTTGTGCAGCATGTGCAGCATGAGCTACACATCCCATCCCCACCAGTGCAGTCACAAGCAAGGTGGCCCACAAAGGGACAAATCTTTATGGGCACCTTTCTTCTTCCCCATACCACAATCTGTGGTGTAATACAACACTTTTTTCCTTCCATTACCATGCAGCCCAGATAGTTAGGCCTGCTGCTTCTTTGTTCAGTGATTGAAATAACTAATTTGTTTTCTTTGTGCAATAGCTCTTTTAGCTTTGACCTTGATGCCAGTTCTTACAATATGTTCCCCTTGCAAAGATGTGATCTTGAAGGTGTTTTAACATAACCTTTCTAATCAGATTCCTCAAGAGAAGCAAAACACAGATATTGACATCGATCTGACAGATAGATTTTTGGGTTTATTAATTTATTTTATTTTTATGTATCATTTTTTATTCCATTAAGGTAATACCTTCAAGAAGCTCTCACTGGCAATTATCAGAAATGGAATATGAGTCTCTAATTTTATATATATTCATAATATATTGATAGTATACCACAGTAGTTTCTGCTGGATTCTGCCATTATTAATAAAAAGTTGTGCTCATCTGAACTATTATGCTTTGTCACTTAAACTGGAGATGGGGAACAGCTGACCACTGGAAGAGACTGCCAAAGGAAAGTTTGGTTTCTGACTCTGGACTATGTTTAAGCGAAGATACCTTTCTGCATGGTATTTCTTAGTGAAATACATATTTTCAACTATGTATTACAGATAAACTTAAACTGAATGGTCTGTTGGTTTTATACAAGGCACTCCTGAGCCTAATGACAGTATGGCTTGTCTCTTTCTCATGGCTTACTGGTACAGTTTTAGTACAGTGTTAACGACAGCTAAATGTTTGCAACTTAAGCGAAAACCAGCTTCTACTTGCTCACAATGTGACATGGGTATGCTGCTAAATACCCACAGTGTAGCAGGTCTGAGAAAGACCATTTCTGGGAAACATGGTTTGTGACTGTACCTAGCTTTTCAACAGAGACTTATTGTGATGGCTCCAGTTACCGGTGGTGGTTTCTGTCCTCTGACTTCTTATTTGGGATTAGACAGACTAAAATTCATCTTCAATCTTAGTATCAGATCTGATGTCTTGGCTGTCTCTCTATCTGCACTCAATGAGGTAAATCACTCAATGAGGTTGAAAGCCTGTTTCAGGCCTCTTTGACCAGAAACAAAATATATCACAGAATCTTAAGGGTTGGAAGGGACTTCGAAAGATCATCTAGTTCAATCCCCCTGCCAGAAAATCTGAAATCAGTCCTGTAAAATCAGCACTATTTTGGTTCTGTTCACAACTCCAGTGAAGATACAACAAAAGTTTAAGAGCAAAATAAGACCCTTCTTTGATCTCAGGTTCAGCTGACCTCAGTGTCAGTTCTTCACAGAAATATTTTGCCCAGTGAATTCAAACAGCTCTGTTCAGCTCAGCAGGTCACAGGCATATTGTCCTTACTACTCGATTGTAATTCTGAGTTCATATTCAGTTCTTGGATTTGCTCCAGACACCTATAGAGAAAGAATGATCTCCTCAATATGGTCTGCATCCTACCAATTGATGTGCTATCCCCAACGTCCCTGGTTTCTCCTGTACAGCTTACAACCCAGTTAGGAAGCTCAGCTCTAGACAGAATGCTGAAAGCATCTAATATATCTCCACCTTGGGCAGCGAGCTTTCTGGAACATGCTGATGGAAAAGCCAGGTTTTGGTGATATGGTGAAATCTGGATCAAGTGTCTTGCAGAGGGCTGTGGGCAGGTGCTGATGCCTTCTGGCTACTATCCACCATTCCAAAGAGAGCGAGGTTCCCTCCTTGTTCCAAGAACCAGACTCCTGAGATAAAAAGGGATAGAAATCAAAAGAGACGAGCTTTCAGAGACTCATCAAGAAGAAAAACATTGATTCTCTTAAGATTTGTACATCCCAGACATTCTTCTACAGGCACTCTGAACTTGGCACCCTTGGAAAGATAAGGGATTTTGGACACATCAGACCTCAGACAACAGTATCAGTGTTAACAATGTGTTGAAGAGCTCACTTTTTCCTCCTGAAATGAAGCTTTTTCCTCAAGTTGAATTATTTAGAAGGTAGTTCAAGACTTGTCAGGCTAAAAAGACATAACTCAGTGTGGGGCATCAAAGTTGGAAAGGTAAGCTAGATCCTGTTTTTAGAACTTCAGGTTTTTAATGTATTTTGTATTAGGCAGATTTGAAATAAAAGGATACAAGAGCAATAGAAGTAGAGACAAGAAAACAACCTACCTTCTCAAAAGAAACCACTGTAACCACAGATTTGAACAGCCATTCTCTCTGTTTGTTAGACATCTAGTCTTAAGAGTGCATCACCTTTCACAGGAACAATCCTGATAGTGCTTTGCCTACCAAATCACTGTTTAAGTCATGAAAAAATGGAGATCTGAATCTTATCAGACAAAGACAGGCATTTTCTTGTATGAATGTTCTAATTACTAAGCAGAAATGTATAAGGTATTTTACACTCTCCAAATTCCTCACCTAGAAATTGTACTGCAAAACAAAGAAAAGTTCATCGCTGCATTTTAGGGATCTGTCCCTATCAGATGAGGCCACACTTATGCAAAAAGGTGCCTTGTCTTTGAATACTGACTGGCTAACGGGGCAAATGCTAATATGCACACACTTGGGCAGATCAGAGCATGGGTATGAGCTAAACACTTTCTGTCAAAGTAATGGACAGCTATCAAGTGTATGCAGCTAAAGGGCTGGGATAGTTACTAGAATTACTTACTGAGTAGGAGTTTTCAGCATAGACATTTAGGAATCAGGTTACTAAATACTGTCCAAGTCCTGCTTTTGGACACTTTTTTTAAAACTAGCAGTTTATGTAAAATCATATTCAGTAGGTTACAAATATATGTACATCAAGAAAGATCCACTCTTAATTTATTGTTTGGACACGCAAGTAATTTGTAGTAATGGTACAAGTTCAGTGGCTATGGCATAGTTTTTAATACATGTAGAAACAATCTGGGTCATGTAAATCTACGTGTGGATCTGATAATACAAGAATCATAGAATCATAGAAAGGTAGGAGTTGGAAGGGACCTTTAGAGATCTTACAGTCCAACTCCCCTACAGAAGCAGGGTCACCTAGATCAGGTCGCATAGCAAGGTGTCCAGAAGGGTCTTGAAGATCTCCGAAGAAGGAGCATCACAACCCTTCTAGGCAGCCTGTTCCACTGCTCCATCACCTTCACAGTGAAATAGTTGTTTCTTATGTTTAAATGCAACTTTTTGTGTTCCAGCTTCATCCCATTACCTTTGTCCTGTTGCTAGGTACCATAGAAAAAAGTGCTGCCCCAATCTCCTGAGACCCATCATTTAGATATTTATAAATGTTAATAAGATCTCCCCTCAGTCTCCTCTTCTCCAGACTAAACAGCCCCAGTTCCCACAGCCTTTCCTCATATGAAAGATGTTCCAGTCCCCTGATCATCTTGGTGGCCCTGCGCTGGACTCTCTCCAGCACTTCCCTGTCCCTCTTGAGCTGAGGAGCCCAGAACTGGACACAGGACTCCAGATGAGGCCTCACCAGGGCAGAGGAGAGGGGGAGCAGAACCTCCCTTGACCTGCTGCCCACACTCTTCTTGCTGCATCCCAGGGTGCCGCTGGCCTTCTTGGCCATGAGGGCACGTTACTGGCTCATGGTTAGTTTATTATCAATCAGGACTCCCAGGTCTCTCTCTGCAGAGCTGCTCTTCAGCAGTTCGAGCCCCAGCCTGTACTGGTGGATGAGGTTATTCCTTCCCAGATGCAGGACTCTGCACTTGTCCTTGTTGAACCTCATGAACCTCAGCCACACTGCCTGAGCTTTCTGATGAGGATGTTATGGGAGAGAGTTTCTAAAGCCTTGCTGAATTCAAGGTAGATGACATCTGCTGCTGTGCCCTCATCTAGCCAGCCGGTTATGCACTCATAGAAGGCTATAAGGTTGGTCTGACAGGATTTCTGCTTTGTGAATCCATGTTGACTCCCCCTGATAACCATCTTTTCCTTTATATGTTCAGTGATAACATTCAGGATGAGTTGTTCCATCACCTTTCCAGGGATGGAGGTGAGGCTGACCAGCCCGTAGATCATTATTGTATAATTCAAAGGTATGAGAATCACCTAAACAGCAGAGAAATGATCAGTTGTTTCCAAGAGTCTTTGACACTCATTCTAGGCTGAAGAAGCTCCAATATAAACCTGGAGAGCAAGGCATAGATGTATTTATATGAGCCATCTGTGAGTTTGAAAAGGGAAAATAGGAGGGCATGGTTTGGTAAAAAGCACATGACCACTCGACACATTTAACTGCTTTATCCAGGGGAAATTTGCAGTTTTCAGGATGGCATAAGTAGCCTTCAGTGTTTACATGATTTGTCTGAGAGTTTTTATAATCATGTCAGCTTGACATTTCTTGAGTGGTTAACTGGGTCCATAGTCTCTGTGAGAGTTTAATAGTCAGAAAAAAAACCCAAAACAACTTTGTTTTGATGTATTTTACTACAAGGGATGGAAACATGAGGCAGACAGACATCACGAGCTTTTAAAGTTAATGAGTCCGCATTGACAGTAGCAGCTTGAGAGAAGTTGAAAGGGCCATTCCTCATTTAGATGCCCTACAGGTCTTCATGTGTGACTGGGTCATATGGCTCTACATAGAAAATAGGTACCAGTCAGGTACCAGTAGTTGAGCCTGCTCTCTCTCATATTTGAACTTCAAAAAAGGTAAAGTACTATTTTTATCCAACTACATTTGGTGTCCTTCACTGAAGGAAATAGTTCAAGTGTTTTGAATATTGGTGATCATTTGGAGGCATTTTAACAATTTCAAATATCAAGCAGTTTCTTTATGATTTGCACTAGATGGCATGCATTAAATTTTCTGAAGAACTTGTTCCCAAGGATAAAAGGAAATGAATCCTTTAGCAATTTGAAGTTTTGAAAAAAATTGTATGAATTAGTTGAAAAAAAAAGTCATGAAGAAAATTACTAAACCCACTCATTATTAATAGACATACTATTATTCATAGACTTGTATGAGAAAATAAGCAGGCCCATACCAGGTCAGTAATTGTAAAGGTAGCCCAGTATATATCTGCAGCAGCAGACTCCAGCTGTGCAAGGAGAGGGGAAGAAAAGCACAGAACAGTCATCTTCTAAGCTTCAGCTATTTTAGGTTCAGGGAATTTTCTGAGTTATATGTGGTTTTTGGGGATTCAGTGACCATCAGAGAATATCTTTTCCATCTGTTTGTCCAGCCTGTCCTTAGCTGTCCATAAACTTTGAACACACAGCATGCTTTGGCAATGAGTTCTGATGGCCAGGTGTCTGGTGTCAGACATTTTTTTTCTTTTTTGAATCTCACTTCTCTTTGCTACCCTGTACTCTTTTGTACTGGGAGAAAAAATGAGCAGTCAAGCCTTGTCCACCCTTACCAAGCCACGCTAATTGCCACCCACATCTCCCCAGCTTTCTCTTCTCCAGATTGATTCCAGTTTACTCAGTCATTCAGACTGGTAGAAGGTATTTTATTCATTTAGTAGAAATGAAAACTACGATGACTATAATTACTCACAAAAAGAATGTTAGGGCATTTTATGTTAAAAACAATATTGGGTTGTAGGAAGATATGCAATGAAAAATATGCTGGGAGATAATGACAAGGGTCTCCTCAACAGCTACATTTCAACTCTGTCTGTCTAAGAATTTGCCTCTGTCACTGGATTAACAAGGGATTCTTCCCAATTTCACCCTGTTTGAAACAGTTTTTTTTTTAATATTGAAAAGAGAGAAGGTGGATGTTGCTTTACTTTTCATTTTTTATTAATAGTTCCAGTACACTTAAAATATGTTGAGTATTTAGGGTAATACTATATCTGAGTAGTAAGAACATATATTTCCTTTTTTTCTTTCTAAGTACTACAACCATTGCACAGTGAAAATGAGAACAGAAATAAAAATAATGTTCTTTTAGTGACTAAACGATGGAAGAATATTACACTTTTTTTGCTTCTTATCCAATTTTTTCCTAGGAGAGATCCAGTTGCCTGTGGTTTTGTCTGTGATTTCAAAAATAGTGGAAACAAGACACGATGTGATGCCAGATAATAATGGCTATGGCACTGAACTAACATTCAGATTTGTAGGAATACCATGCCTAAATTTGAGATGTCAGTCTAGATTTAAGGTTTTGTCCTATTATTAAAAATTAACTGTTTTAAACAAGGATTTTTATCAAAGTGTTATTTCAGTTAAATGTAAGAGAGATTTCTTCTAGCTGACGTTTATCTCGATGTTCCTAGCTATTGATATCACACAGAGAAGTATAGCTGGGTTTTAGGAGACTATACTCCATACTCAGAAAAGGAGAAATGAAATAATAATTCTTAAAATTAATGATTTCTAAAGAATTTAGCTTTAAGTTCAGAGAACATCTGTGAACAGATCAATTTCTCTCTAAATTATCTGTAATTCAAGTCTACTCCATAATAATCTGTAAATGTATTACTCTGTTGATGAACCACAACTTTACATATAGAAGTGATGCTGCTTAGATTGCATGACAGTGTAAGACATATTGTACTTGTCCTGTTCCCTGAGTAGATGAGCATGTATAGACTTCAAATCTCAATGCCTTCTTACCTTACATTTAAATCTGTTTTGTAAAATTGCTTCTAAATGTAACTTTGAAATCCACTTTCCATGAACGTGAAATACAATCACTTGCATATTAACAGAAAGTAATCCAAAAGGAGCATGAACATAGCTAAAGCTAATTAAATCAATCTTTAAAATGTCAGTAGAAAACCTCCGGTATTATTTGCCTAGATTCTAGTTGAAAGAGTAAAAGACTTTTATGTAAATATTATTGAAAAATGATATCCTCTCTTTTTGCAACGTAGACACAGTGCTCATTGTGGGCTGATCCACCTACTTAGGTGTTCAGTACTTCTGTTGCAATTTCTATATGGGAAAAAATATGTCTTTCACCCATGGGGTACCTGCTTAAGCATCCATCCCTGGAGATTAACAACCACTCAAAATGATATTGTGTGTAGATATGGTTCATACTTTCATTTAAAAAATGCATTTGTACAGAAGTAAGCAAAACTTGATTCAGAGTCCTAAAGACTTCTCAATTTTTAGCATCTGAGGAAAGTGAGTTTTTGTACTTACATATTGGTTTGAAGATCACTGGAGGATCAGTCCCACTCACCCAACAACTTCTCCAAGTTAGAATTTCATGTCTTACATTTCAACTTGGAAACTGTGAGGAACTGATGGTCTTTATGTCTGCTAATTCCATATCTGGGAAAAGAGTAAATAGTCCTGCACTTTGGGGTGAGTCCTTTGGTGATAGAAAGAGTGATTTCCTAACACCTCCCTGTTTTGTGGCCATGGGGTGGAGATCAATACTTAACTTTGGAAGAGACGTCTTTCCTCTGTTGTGTACTTGAATAGATACTAGCATGCTTTTTCTTTTGCCCTCCTTAATTTACTCAAGAACCTATGATATCCCAAATCTCAAATTTAGTAGAGACCATGTACTGGAGACAATATGTAGAAGAAGTGAGAGATTCACGTACTGCAAATACAGGCAACCCTGGCTGCAGAAGTCTGCCAAAAAGAAGGCAAGGGATCAGAGACAACTGACTTGAAATACATTTGGGAAGGAGTAAAGAGGTCAAAAGAAACTGTGCTTGAACTATGGGAAAGAATTTACTTTCTGTGCCTAAGAGATCAGTCTGAATGCCTCTCTGGTTTGCTTGGCCTGGCATTATGTGTGGAGTCTGTAAGGTCAGAAAATTCTTTTTGCCTCCAAAGCTTGTTTGTGTCAGGGGTGTCTGACAGCAACAGTGAAGAGTGGCTGTGGAGAAGTAGTCATGAAGTAGGGACAACATGTACCAAATATTAAGTATGAGTACCCCAGATATGCATACAGCCACAATAAAACCAACCTGCCTTGTGTCCAGGTGCATAGAATCATAGAATCATTTTGGCTGGAAGAGACCTTTAAGATCATCGAGCCCAGTCTTTGTCCCAGCCCTACCAACCAACCACTAGACCATTTTCCTAAGTGCAATGTCCACCTGTCTCTTAACTCCAGGGGCAATGACTCCACCATCACCCTGGTCAGCCTGTTATAATGCCTGACAACTCTTTCAGGAAAGAAATTCCTTCTCCTATCCATCCTGAACCTCCCCTGGTGCAACTTGAGGCCGTTTCCTCTTGTTCTATTGCTTCTCACTAGAGAGAACAGACCTACCCCTGCCTCGCTACAACTTCCTTTCAGGTAGTTGTAGAGAGTGAGAAGGTCTCCCCTGAGCCTTCTTTTCCTCAGGCTAAACAGCCCCAGATTCTTCAGTTGTTTCTCATAGGAGACATGCTTCAAAACCTTTCCAAGCTTGGTACCTGCCTCTGGATCCTCTCTAGCACCTCAATGTCCTTCCTGTAGAGAGGGGCTCAGAATTGGACACAATATTTGAGATGTGACCTCATCAAAGCTGAGTACAGGCGAATGATCACCTCCCTCCTCCTCCTGACAATATCCTTCCAGATACAGGCCAGAATGTTGGATGACTGCCTTCCATTGACTAGCAAAGAATTAGCTGTCTGGTCCAGGGCAAATGAATAATGCATTTTCAGAGAGAATATAATTACACCTTGGGTGCTACATTTAGGGCAGAGGAAATGCAACCTGTGGGACAACAAATCCTTAGCACATTGTTTGAATGGCTTTTTTACCAGTTCCATTTAAAATCTCTGTTGTAATATACCATTGATGAAAGCTGTTAATTCCCCTAATCTCTTACAGATCTGCAGAATTCACTGCAGAATTATACCTGGGTAAACTCTGATATTTAACGTGTCTTTTTTTCTTCTCAAGTACTTTACATAAACTGTTTTATAGACTGTTTCATAGAACTGCAATACTAGGATTCCTTCATGCTAATGAATTTCATAGTTGCTATATGCTGTCTAAATGCTTACAGATCTCTCATTAGAATATTTATTTCTCTCCCTGATTTGCAAATTAAATCAAAGAAGAACCTTTAAGATATGTATTTTATAACAGAGAGAACAACCCATCAACCCTCTAACTTCAGTAGGGATAGATGCTACTAGGAAAGCTAAATGCAACATATTAAAGTGTGCACAAATGTAAAGCACTCCAAATTAGTAGGGAAGTAGGAAAATGTGATTCTGGATACAGTTGAGTAAGTCACCTACAATACTGGTGTCAGAATTAAAAATAAATATCAGGATTTCTCCTAGCTCCAAAGAGGCTGACTACAATTTCTTCATAGTATTAGTATGTTGTCTGACAGACTCTTATTCCAGCTTCACTCTCATTTGTACTGAATACATGCAGAAGTGTATTTAACAATTTTACTATTCACTTCTTCAAAATGGCTGCATCTTTCAATGCATTCTCTGTATGAAAGTACACAGTGAGGCAAAAAGGTGAAACGCAAACTCCCCTTTTTCTTCTCTTGTAGCATGATTTGTTCAATGATTTCCTAAAAAATACAACAGAAACTCTCCCAACTGTAAAACCAATGTCACAGGACGTGGCAGTACATGCCCGTGCAATGGCTCCTGGAATGTGAAAACATGGGTGTCTTGACTTAGAAGGCATCTGCTGGCTTTCAGAGGAGAGGACATAGCTCTTCAGAGATTCAAGAATGCAAAAATCATTCACAATTGTAAACAGAAAAGTGATAGAACATGTCTGAAGATGATGATATCTTGCTTCGCTCAACAGTGTTCATCAGACTTTCTAAAGAAGCTGCTGAAAAGATCCTTTGGAAAAGTCAGTCTGGTTTGCAGCATGCTCGTTGTGGAGCTGATGTAATTTTTCCAACCAGATGAACTCAGGAAAAATGCAGAGAGGAGAATGAAGAAAAATCCCACTAATGTTTATTCAGTTTGGGATTTCTTTGAAAAATTCCTCAAATAATTTCTTGATTATAATCTCAAAAGCAAGATTCAGTTCCAAGTCAAGACATTTTAGCATAATTGTTGGCAAATGTAGTGCCTAAGATCCCATAAAAGTCAATAACTCTGTTCTATGAAAGAGTTCTCAGGAGACTTACAGCTGACCAGCTGTCAGAGGCAGGAATTCAGGTACCTCAGTTTACACATCTAGTGCTATTTTAGGTGTCTGATGGTATTTGAGACATCTGCAAGAGGCTTAGATATGTGACCAAAAGGAAATCCTCTTCTGGAGAAGCATCTGGAAGCTCAGTGGGATTCCTTATGACATTATTTTCATATGGCACTCAACAGCTACATTTGTGTAACAGAGTAGACAAATACAGCAGGGAGAATTTTTTCCACCAGATTTTTGAAACAATCCCAATTCATTTGTTCTGTTAAGAACCTAAGAGTCCTGAATCTTGTTGACAATTGCATTGTTGAGTATATTTGTTATATAGAGGTCCGCAGAGATGTTTTATAGAGATATTATAAAATAGTCTTATACTGATGACAAGCCTGGGATGACAATTCCAAACTAAAGAATTTGGATCATCTGCTTTTTTCACTACTTTTCTTCTCTTGTGGCAGAAATACATTCAGAATGTCTTCCATATTTAGATTTAGAAATGCTGTATTGAAAACTACTTTTCATTGATGACCACTATTACGTTTCATAGTAATGCAAAGAAAATCAACCTTCACGCATCTCAGTGCAGCATTAGGGTGACTTAAGTGACCAGATAGGTCTAGTGACAACAAAGTCAATAGGAAAAAGGAATCAAAACCATTCACTATAGCTTACAGTAAGTTTTTTTTTCCCTAAGAGTAATCTAGAAAGTCTCTAAATATGTCTTTTCATGCATTGAGAATCACAGAAATTGTGGGTAATATGCATGGGCAGACTTCTTTATCTCATATCTGCAAATTTCTACACTTAATTACCACACTTTTAAGAATAAGCGAAAGGTCTTTTCCAAGATTTAAAAACCTGAAAGCAACATTAGCAATATGATGCAGTCTTGGTAATGAGAGTATGAGTCCAATAAAAGATCATTTAGTCAGCTATTTACAAAAGGTCATTTCTACCCCTTCTCCATTGTAGCAAATATATTTTCAGCCTTTCCCCCCCACCTCACCCCAAACAGATGTTTTTTGTAGCAACACTGGAAGATCCCCAAATTCAGGCTATTTTGGACTGAGGGAAGATGTGAGCTCCAAGTCTTGGAGCACTCACAGAGAAGGCTTTGCCAGACACAACCTCCTTTGTGCACAAGAGGATGGATCTCAAGCACCCTGCTGACCACTTGCTGGGAAATCTGACACGGGATGAGGATTCCCCCCCCTGAGAAAGCCAATACTGGCAGTGTAAGACTATGTGAGTTATAATGAGCATCCTTAAAACAACTGGGCTAAACAAAACTGTGTTTCTCAGTCCCCATGTGGGGTAATTAATGGTAGATTTATTTGAAATAAAATATACTACTGACAAGACTATGCTTGACAAAAGTCTAAAATGTGTTGGATGCATTTATGGGCCAAATCTATACTTGGTAAAAGTCATCACAAAGACACTGTAGACATGAGTCAACCTAATTTCCGTGAGCTAATGGTCTTAGACAAACCTTCCCAGTTCCTAGTTTGTTGTAGAAGGACTTGAAATGGAATACTTTTAATGTCTTTTCTTTCTTTTTCTTTCCTTTTTTTTTTTTTTTTTTCAATGAGTAGAAGGAAAAGGCTCTTTTGAGGAAAATGATTACACAGAACCCCCATTTTTTATTATTTCTCAGAAAAGGTTAAGCATATTTTTATCTCTTTGATTTTATTAGATGGTCATAATAGAGAATGGCCTGGGTAAACATAGTTTTTACTTACGAGCCATGGCCTTGAATCACCTTGTCATGTCCAGAGCATACAGTTTTATAAAAAATAGCTTTTCTATGCTGCATTACTGAGAACAGATAAAAGCTTTGTTAAGTTTAAGGATACTCAAGTAAATTATTTCTTTACTTTTAACTTGCTTGTTGAGACACGAACATATCACAAAGGTGCCCTGAAACTCTTTCAAGTGTGGCCAACTTTCCTTCCCTTTTATAGATTACTGACTATTTGCAAAGGATTTAAGACAAACAAATAATATTATTCTTTTGTAGCACTAGGTCACATATTCTATTTTACATCAGACTTAAAGAAACTCTTTTGATTCAATGCCATTAAGGTAATTTGGGACAGAAACTCTAGCTTCTGCCACTGGAAGAAATACAGTATTTTATTAGAAATACTGAGATCTGTTTAGCATATTTCTAATTGATATTTCCAGATCTTTCCATACGCGCTGTGTCTATGTTGTTAGAGGTTGCCTGTGGAAAAGAATATTTGAAATCCAGAAGAGCTAATGAACTGGGCCATTTCAGGTTACCTTGTAATCATTTTTGTCAAACTTTCTTGGCAGTGTCCCTAGAGCATTAAAAATCTGCTAATGCAAAAGGGAAAAGTTGACATTTGGGGTGATATTCTTCCAATACAAACACATAATTAATTAGAAATATGCAAGCTACTCAAGAAATAGATAGCAAACACTTGGCTTCAGAAGGTAGAGATGATCCATTTTGCTTACTAATTACTAATGACATAAAGAAATTAATTATGACTTGACTTCTCGTATATTTGCTTCTCTCATTCTGTCTTTCTCTTTCTTTCCTTTCCTTTTGTTTTTTTTCCTTTTCTTTTTCCACCTGACAATTTATGATATATTTTTGGCAACCCACAAGTCCGGATTTAACTGGTCGTTGAGCTCTGTTGACTAGAATGTCCAAAAAGTCTTTAAATGTAAGTAATGGTCTGTGTTTCTTTTGACTTTGCTTGTTTCTATTGCAAGACTCTTAAAACCTGCAAAAGTACTCAACCACAGTAATAACTGGAGAGAATAGTTAGTTTATACATGAAAATCCAGTAAGAGTTTGAACTAACATGGAGTGCATTCTGCAATTGAACTGCTATGTTTATGCTATGACATAAATTTCTGCCTGAATGTTATTTTGGCTATATTTAGAAAGTGTTGGTGCTCAGTAGTTAACAGTTACACTGATGATTTCATACAGAAACATTAGGATCAGGAGATCATATCCACCTAAGACAGATTTCCACAGCTCACATTGTGAAATTGTCTAGAAAGTTCTTTCCTGTAATTTATATTAAAATTAGGGTCTGAGTGAAACAGCAGTGAAGCACAAATACTTGTGTTGGTTCAGTTAGCTTTCACGGTGCTTTAAAGTAAACCTGAAATTACATCAGAGTAAGGTAAACATATTTCTTTTATCATCCTGATAAAATCATGCCATGGTATTTGTCACCTGAATGAATCCATAAAGTACCTGCTTGTTAAGCCAGAGTGCTCTTTCTGTACTATAGTAAATAATGTTCTAAGAATCAAAATCAGCTGAGATGAAAGTCAATGTTCCCTGTTAGCACAAGTCTGGTCTTTTTTTTGTTAGAACTAGGATTTGGATATTCTTCATAACGTGAGTTTTAAGTCCTGTAACCTATCAGAAGTGAAAATGAAAATAAGGCAAACCTATCTCTTTCAGCAGCTGCACTTCTTGAACCTCAGCCTGAAACACCCCTCATTTATATGACTTTCAGTCAAGCTCATTTGTGTGCAGGAAAGTACAGACTTTTATGAGAAATTTGAGAGGAAGGACAAACTCTGCTAAAAATGCCTTTTTTTTTTTTCCACTTGAAAAAAATAGACATTGTTGTTGGTAATTCACTGAGGGAAATAAAACCACTACTATGTAAGGGATCCCAGGATGTGATATAAGCTACCACAATGAGACGACCCAGCTCTTTTCAAACTGCAGGCAGGATGCTAATTCTGGCAGTCACTTGCTGGTCCTGTGAGAGTGAGTCATGCATCAGCTGCAGATACAGTGGTAGCACGTGGGCCTAAGTGCCACTCAGCCCCAGCTTCAGCTCCCTGCATTTGGTGCACCCCAAGAGCAAGGAGGGAGCCCTGTTTCCCTCATTTCTGTTTCAAAAGGTGCCTTCCCTTGCTTCTCTATACTGCTAAGATCAGCTTAGTAGTGAAAAGGAGTTGTGCAAATAGAGGCAAAAAGATATTTCTGTACAACAGAAATAGTTCCAGTATTTTACACGGGAATCACGCTCCCATTTAAATTTTGTGATTAAAGTTACACTATGTCCTGCAGAATTATGCTTAAGCTTATGACTCAATTCAGGATAGTACCAGATGCTCATGCACCTCAGGAAAAAAAAAAGAAAAAAAATAAAAAAATGTCTCCTTGCACTTTTAAATTTCTCTCTACCTCATTACAAACTGAGATGCAAGACACTTCACCCTGACTTTAAGTGAACCACTCTGTACAATGCTAATAAATACAGGCTAATGCAAGTATCACATGAGAAACAAGTATGCAGGCAGAGTTAAAAGTTTGGAGACTCTCTCCTGGGAAATAAAGATTTATATTTTAAACAAATACTCCATGCAATGCTGGGTAAGATACAACTGGTACAATTTTCTGGATATAAGAAAAAGAGAACAGAACTACCTATTGAAACACTTCACCCGTTAGCACAGCATGAGTAAGATGTTGCTAGTCTCTTCCTGGTGCCCAGGCTTGTTGAAGGGTGTGGAATACATCAGAGTTCAGGAAAGGGCTATGAAGTAATCAAGAGTCTGGGAGAAAAAAACTTCTGTTGTAAAGTTCAAGTGGTTTAAGGTGTCTTTTTCTGGTTTATCAAAGAGAATACTGAGAAGGAAACTAGTCATTGTACCTAGTCATTGACTTATCTTATATCTAACAAAACTTACATCTTTTCAGTCTAGTTTGGAAAACTTTCCAGGACCTGGAGTCTCAAAGATGACTTTTCACAAGTTTACGTTGAGAATAAGATATAATTTCTGACCGATAAGGGTATGAAAACCTTGAAACATCTTCCTTGGGCTGGTGGTGGAAGGATACCGTTTGGATTCTTTGAAATGAAATTTGAATTCTGTAAACATTTGGTTTAATACAGGTAGCATTGAATGTTTGTGGTTGAGTTTTTTTGGGAGACAAGTTGTAGACATTTTCCTTTCCTTTTTCCAGGCCCAGCTTCACTTGCCATTCCTGGGAAATGAGGTATGTGGTGAGCTTCTCTGTTCCTTCTGCCTCATGGTTTTCCCATGCTCCAGTGTGGATCCCTCATAGGGCCACCATACATGCCAGAAAGCTTGCCCCTGTGTGGGCTTCTCTCCATGAGCTGCAATTCCTTCCATGAGCCCCATCCTGTGTGTGCCCTCCACAGACTGCAACTTCCTTCAAGGTATATCTACGTGCTCTGGTGTGGGGATCCTTCCTGGGCTACTGTGTAGATATCTACCTGGTGTGGACCTCCATGGGTTTCAAGGGAACAGTCTGCATCGCTGAGGTCTTCTCCAGGAGTTGAAGGGGAATTTGTACTCCTGTACCCAGAGTGCCTCTTCCCACTCTTTCTCCATTGGCATTGGTGTCCTTACACTCTGATGCCAGGAAGCATTTTGCCCTTTCTTAAATACACTTTCCTCAAGGCTCCACCGTCTTAGCTTCTGGACTCAGGAATGGGTCTGCTGGGGCTGACTGGAACCTGCTGTGTCTGGCACAGGGCAGCACTGGTATCACTGAACTCAATACAAGGATAAGTTACTACAGTGCAATCACCTGTGTCACAAATGAGGTCTGTGTAGGTCTTGTATCAGTCTCTTCTGTCCTTAAACTCCATAGAAAAGCATCCTGAAATGGTTTAATGGTCAACCAGATAGAAGTGCTGACAGAATAGAATCGGGCAACATGATGTTTTCACACTACATTGTTAAAAATATGTGACAGCATTCAATTAATTTTATATAAGCCAGTGAATTCCAGCAGCTAGGTAACTACTTTATTTTCTACCAGCCTGTGTTGCATTCAGAGCAGGGCCTTGGAGACAAAAGGCTTGTTGTCACAGTGCCAATGCATGTCTGAGATCAGTCTGCTAAGGGTGAAATAGTATCATGGTGGCTCATGTGAGTAAATTTGATAACACTAGTGCTTTCAAATCACCTGCAATATAGTGGCCTTGCTCTGCATTGTGGTGTCTTACTGTTGTGTGCCCCCCCACCCCAACAAGCACATTACCCAGTGTGCATTAAAGATTATTTTTTATACCCAATATATAAAGCTGTTTATATTATATCGTATACCATAAGTCCCAAAGGAATCTCCTCAAACACTCTAAAAAGGCACCTGTCATCCTAAAAAACTGCAGAGAGAAAAAATGTTTGGAACGTTTTCCAAACTACAGAGAGCCAAAGCTAAAAAATACTTTGGAAAAATCCGTGGCCAGAAAAAGGTATAAATGTGTATGTGAAAGCCTTCTGTAACATAAATAGAACAATACTGATACCCAGGTGCAGAAAACCTCACTCCTAAGCTTTAAACAGTAACCTGAATAGTTTCTTTTATTTGAAACAATCTGTAACACTGTGCATGTTTAGATATATCGTGTGTAACTGCAGCGGGCACATGTGCTCTTTGAGGCAGTCAGAAAGAGAGTTGAAATCAAATAATTAAAACAGATGCACATCTCTAAAGAACTACAACTTACTGTTCCAAGAACTCCAACCTACTGTCCCAGAGACAAAATTCTTGAGTCTTCAAAGAAAGAAGTGTATAATGAGATTGTAAAAGTGATGGTTAAATGTGGTAGAGGTCAGAAGCATGTAAAATAAGCCACGGGGAAAAAAAAAAGAGAAAGAGAAAGAGAAAGAGAAAAGAAAAGAAAAGAAAAGAAAAGAAAAGAAAAGAAAAGAAAAGAAAAGAAAAGAAAAGAAAAGAAAAGAAAAGAAAAGAAAAGAAAAGAAAAGAAAAGAAAAGAAAAGAAAAGAAAAGAAAAGAAAAGAAAAGAAAAGAAAAGAAAAGGAGAAAGTTAAGAAATTAATGGATGATTGATGTTGACTTTTTGATCAACATTGTCCCAAGGAAGCCCATATCCTGTGGAGTATTTACAACTAGGGAGAGAGAGAGGGGATAATGATGATGTCGTGGGACAGACCCTTCTTGCTGCACACACCCTTCTTGATTTCTCTTTCTTAGCATTAACTATGAGCTCTGCTTCTTGCTACATGGTCCTCAGCTGGCAGAACCATCATCACGTCTTTGCGACAATATAGCTCCAAAGCAGTTTCTTCAAACTGCTTAAAACTGTAGACTGGAAGGATGAAGAAGCTGTGAGAGGTGATGATAACAGATCATTGAAATAATGTATTTCTCTTACAGTACATATTTCAGTCTGTTCTCATAGAGTTCAGGGAAATTTAAAATCAAGATGTTAAATGTTTAAAGCAGAAAATAAATAATTTGTAAGAGTTTTAATATTTTCAACTCTAAAATTCTGAGACCAGTACTGATTGATTTATTTTTTTCTTCAATTAGTTTAATTTCCCCAGTTCACATATCTCTATTGTTAATATCTGATTTGAAATAATTACTCAAGTCATGCAATTTACTACAGGAAAGCATACACTTTTAAGATAATCCTCTTAAAGTCAGATGACTTGAAATGGGATCCCAGACTGAGAATGCTTGTATTAGCTCTGTCATGAACTCTGACATGCTGCAGATGTCTAATGGCAGTTCAGTATCTACATCTTTAACAACATACTGGAGATGCTGGAGCTGGAAGCAGAGAGTTTTACATCTCTAACAGCTCCTATTTGTAACAGACAGTGAGATTTCATTTAAGGACATTTGTCAAAATATCATTTATAAAAGTCAAGAATTGCCCAATTGAAATGCTCTAAGTTCACTTCTCAGAATAACTTTTAGTTCAGAATTTTGGTTTTTTCATGTATGTAACATACCACAAGAGAAAGCAGTCAGAATAAAATTGCTCAACTTTATCAAAACAAGAAAAAATAACCATGTGAGTCAAACTATTTTTTTTTAATCAACGGGAAATCCAGAATGATTTATTTTATTTCGTTCTAGACTGAGATTTCCAGTGAAATAATGAACAGTGCTAATAAAACCCAAATCCTTCAGGACTAAAATGTACGTATTCAACCAGTCTGTGCTTCTGTCATGTTCTTGCCACATCTTTTACTTAAAAAGTAATAAAAAGAAAAGCAAACAAAACTCTTTCTTGAGTTTTACATCTGATGAAGAAGTTACCAAAGGCTTAGTTATCTGATACAAGGGGATATGTTTTTTTTCTGAGGGTAGATAAACATTAGGTATAGTGGTCTGAATGTGAATATGTCCAGAAAATAAGGGTCATGTGCATTATCCACTGCTATTTTTTCAGTGACTATGCTGAAAATACTGAAAATTAAGTAGAAAAGGAAAAATTAATAAGTAGTTCAGGTATTCCAGGGTCTTCAAGCTTACCCAAGCACTGCAATGATTAATTTGATGTAATAGTTACAATGAATTACGAAGATACTACTTGAGCACACATTACTTATTACACACAGTAATAAGTACATTGTTTTTACCCTGATTACGTTTTTTTTTTTTTTAATGGTGGTATTTGGGTAGGCATTATAAAGGTGAGTTATGAAAAAATAATATTTGCAATTTCCTAATCTACGTGTTAGAAATTTTTCATTAAAATATACTTTTCTTCCTTCTTTACCATATCAAAAGCAGGCATCTCCTTCAATAATAACATATTGCCAAGAGAATAGACAGGCTTTCCTTTAAACAAATACATTTTTTAAAACATTTTTTTCCTGCTTACATAAAATTACAGTAAATTAAATTGCCTATGCTTTTAAAAGACTTTGTTTTTAAAGTTGATTTTATTTCAAACCCTGGATACTAAAAGCTCACCTTGGAAAGCACTTTAAGAAAAACAGTTTTATGCAGACCACATTGGAAATACTTTCTGGCAATTCAAGGCATTTGACAGTTATTACTTGCTAGAATACTACAAGAGTAATATAGAGAACCTGAGAGACCCTGTGCACGTTGTTCATCATAAAATCATGCAATAGTTTGTACTAAAAAAGATCTTAAAAATCATCTAGTTTCAACCCCCCTTCCAGAGCCAGGACATCTTCCAATAGAGAACGTTACTCAAAGCCTCATCCAGACTGACCTTGAACACTTCCAGGGGTGGGCCATCCAGAGCCTCATCACCCGTGTAGAGAAGATTTTCTTCTTAATATCCAATCAAAATCTGCTGTCTTTCAGTTTGAAGCCATTACTCCTTGTCATGTTATAACATGCCTTTGTAAAAGGTTCCTCTCAAGTTTTCTTGTAGGCACCCTTTATATACTGGAAAGCTGCTGTAAAGTCTCCCTGGAGCCTTTTCCTCTCCACGCTGAACAATCCCAGCTCTCTCAGGCTGTCTTCACAGGGGAGGTGCTCTGATCAATTCCATGGTCCTCCTCTGGACTCACTCCAATAGGTTCACATCCTTCTGTTGTTGGGAGCCCCAGTACTGGATGCAGTCTTCTGGGTGAAGTCTCATGAGAGTGAAGTAGAGGGGAAGAAAAACTTCCCTTGATCTGCTGGCCATGTTTCTTTTGATGCAATCTAGGATACAGTTGGCTTTCTGGGTAGTAAATGCACGTTGCTCACTCATATTCATTTTTTCATCCATCAACAGCCCCAAGTCCTTCTCTGCAGGCCTGCTCTCAATCCACTTGTCATCCAGCCTGTACTTGTGCTTGTGCTTGCCCTGAGCCATGTGCAGGACCCTGCACTCGGCCTTCAGCTTGATGAAGTTTACATGGGCTCACCTCCTCAGCATGTCAAAGTTGCTTTATACCTTCCCTCCAGTGTGTCAACTGCACCACAGCTCGATATTGTTGGCAAACTTGCTGAGGATGCACTCAATCCTACTCCCCATGTCCCAAAAAAGTTCCCTGAGGAACACTACTTGTCCCTGCTCTCCTCTTGGTTGTCAAGCTGTTGAATGCAACTCTTGGAGTGAGACCATTTAGTCAATATCCTATCTGCTGAGTGGTTCATCAGTCAAATCCATGTCTCTCCAATTTAGAGACAAAGATCTCATGTGTGATCAATGTTAACTGCTTTGCACAAGTCCAAATAGATGATGTCAGTTACTCTTTCCTTATCCACCAACACTGCAACCTCACCATAGAACACAAAATTTGTCAGGCAGATTTCCCTTCGTGAAGCCATGTTAGCTATCACCAGTCACCTCCTTAGTTTCCATTGGATCTGCTGGAGTGCTGAAAGCCCTTTGTGTTGCTCTTCAGGTACCCTTCCACTGACTGATCCCTCTCCAAGCTTTGCACATCTATTGCTGGCCCTGGCATGAAAGTAGTAGAAGTGGGATAGATTGAGGTTCCTCTTCCCTGGCAACTTTATTTTAAAGCTCTCTTCAATGTCTTGGCAAGACTATGGCCTATGTGTGCATAATATTTACACTGTATGGTAGCAACTTCCTTAGTCTCTGCACATTCACTTTGCACTTGACCATATGGATATAGGGTACATGTGCAGGATGTATGACACAGCTGGTGTCTGAGCAGAAGTTATGAGTTTTGGGGAATCTTGTAAAGTTTAGGGTTCTAGTGTCATCCTTGACAAAGGCATTGCAAAATATAAATGGAATTCTTGCTATCTCAGTGTTTTTTTTAAACTGTGTACTATAAATCACTGAACAGTTGCTACTGTCAGCCTGAGTCTGAACTATTAGCAGAATGTTAATTATAAGAGTGAGTGAAACTAAAGAGAACCAGAAAAGAGTAAGTCAATTAAAGGCAGGAAAAGGCTAAGTGGAATCTTTCTTTCTTTTTTTTTTTTTCTTTAATTAATTACTCTCTTTTCTAAGTTGTCTGCAAAAGACACTAATTTCTTCTTTCTTTTTTTAAGTAGAACTCTGGGATTTGAGATTATTTCACATGTGTATGTGACCTGAGAAGCAACTGAGACAGGCAGATTTTTGTCTGAAAACATGGAGAGAAGTTAAAAGAATGTCACATTTTGAAAATGTCAAAACAGACTGTGGGCTAGGTTCCTGCTTGGTGTTGCAGGGGGTTAATGCCTTTGACGTCACTGGAATGGTTCCCATTTCCAACAGGTATACTCCCAGCCTACTAGCCCAATGTTTGCACCATGTAGACCGTAAAGGAGATAAAAGAGTACTGAGAGAGCTTTATCTACTTACCTAAAGTAAAAGAGAGTGGTTTTTTTTATGAGTGAGTGCTAGAAAGTTGATGGTTGAGTTCATGTGCTCAAATAAAAGGTTATATTGTGTGCCCTGTTCAATATACTCTGTTGAATTGTCAGAGCTTGTTTGCTGTTTACCACAAACATAACAGGCTTTTTACTCTGAGCTTTGGTTCAGAAACCATGTTTTGATTTCTCTAGATTGAACTGAAATACATTTTTTTTGGTATATACTGGCCAGTATTCTTGCTTCCAGTATTACTTGATGGTCACAATATGGGATGTTTTCTGGCAGCTACAGATGCATTGGAAAACTTTCTGTACTTAAATGAATGATCAAAGTCAACTTACATATCTACATGACTACATCTCAAGGCATCCCCAAGGCCCATCTACTGTTGTAGCTGTGGTAATATGGGGCTCAAAGTGGCTGAGGTACTTTCTTTATTTTCCTCCAGTATTCCAGTGTTTGAGGAGATTAAATTCAATGCAATGGCTAAAGTGATTCAGGACACTTTCATATGACAGATCTACGGAGTAAAATTACCCTTCCTGGATATTTCTTGTATAACCTTAATGTATAACCTTTATAATTTCTGTGTCTCTCTTCACCCTCCTCAACCTCATGAAATAGTAAATGGAAATCTAATAAAAAAATTGACCATTTAATGAAAAATTGAAAAAATTGAAAAAGAAAATTTAATAAAATAGTAAATAAAAAGAAAATTCATCCTCTATCCATGCTGCTTTCCTTTCTGCCTCTCCTTTCTGACTCCCTCTTACCCTTCATCTCTCACTATTCTTTGTGCTCTGTCCATTCAGACCTCAGCCTCCAAGTGATCTTGTTTCTTTCTGTGCCTTTTGATCTGGAAAGCTGCATACTGCACCATCAGCCAAAACAAAGATGTTTGAGGAGAAAAATGAGTGACATTTCTGCTCCACAAAGCTCCACACAGACCAGTCAAATGCCTGTCCTGTTATCACTAACCCAAACCCAATTGCAACCTCTCTGTTAAACAATGTGGGCTAACCTGAAATACATATCCTAAGACCACACCATATGCAGTTACAACATTAGGTAATTTTCCCACCTGGACATGTTCCTATGCGATCTGATCTAGGTGAACCTGCTTCTGCAGGGGGGTTGGACTAGGTGATCTTTAAAGGTCCCTTCCAACCTAACCATCAAATGATTCTATGACTTTTACTCAACATAGGTTCAGACATTCACATCTTACATTGTTTTTTCTATGTCACCATGTACTCAACACCACATCTTTTTTGTTCTTTGCTTTTCCTCTTACTGTTTTTCAAAACTACTTTTTGAACTGTGACTTCCACAGTGATTAGTGGACCACCACAATTCAGATGTTTCTGAGCTGATTTGTTGTCCACAGTGGGTTTCAAACCAGCTTTGTGAGAAGTGAGACTGTGTTACGCTGCTTTTTGAAGTGCTAGCTGGCATGGTTTACCTGCTGTTGTGAATTACAGTATGTAGGTCAACAGTACAGGGTCCTAATAGCATGATATAAGATATAGTTTTTTAGTACATTGATATTCCTCAGGATTACTTTTATAAATAATTTGCTGTTTCATCTTTATAAATCACTAGCTAGTTACTAAGGTCATGTGTGCCATGACATTGAGGAGTTAATTAACATTTCAGAGCATTGCTTCCGCATTATAGAAACAGTTTCCACTCTTTGACATTCCAATATTTATATATGAGACATTTAAATGCTGCTTCCCAGCCCCTGCCTATAGATCTTGGTGCAGGTTATTCCAACTGCTCCTTTGGTGTCTTCCACAGAGATGGAAAAGCATCTTTTACCCAAAATCTTTCCATTAGTAACCCATTACTTGCTCCACTGATTTCTATGTGTTTGAGCCTTTTTAGAGCTTAGGTAAAAAACCCTTTTGCTCTAAAGGGTCTCAAATGTTTGGTTGCTGTTTCTACAGATAGGTAAATAACCAGGAAAAAGAAAGAAATTGTTCTTTCTGATCCAGGGAAATCTTTCAGAAGGCTCAGAACTGACTAAATTCCTTGGGGTTTAAACAAAAGTGGAAACAAGAAAAATAACTTCTGCATCAGAAAAACTCTTTCAGCATGTGTATGTGTCGGTTTAATTTGTTCTTCAGATTTTTCAACATTTAAAAACATCCTTCTGTGATAAGATCTTCTAATCACAAGTCTTCAGTTTTCAACAGCTTGCTGCTGAATTTGAAAAGTGGCATAAATTTCAGCAGCCATTTTCTACACTATTGTTTGACATTTCACTCTTATAACATGGAAAAAAAAGTGCTTCACATTAGCAGGACTCACTGTGAGGATTTTCTGGGAGCACCGGAAGTGCTTTTCCTTACTTTTCCTAGACAGGGCAGATTAATGAAAACTGGAGGTTAGGGGGAAGATGAGAAAGTGTGGTCTTGCTCATCCGTTTGTACACAAAGTGCAGCATTGTACCTTGTTAATCTAAATGTCAGATACAGTCTCTGGACTGCTTCTTCTATACTGGTGTAGCACAGCAATTGTCTATTTTGCCATGAACCTTGATTTTCTCTACAGTGTCCCAGTAGGTAAAAGCAATGAGTTGGTCCCTCAAGCTCTCTCTTTTCCAGGCATAACAAATCCAGGAGTCTCAGTCTCTCTCTGTAGTGTTTGCCATAATGCCAATGTGTTTTTTGCACTGTACACAGCATTCTAGATTTTCTTCCTGAAAAGCACTGAATGGAGGGCAAGGAATGATTTTGTAGACCTGTTGACTACACTAATACAGGCCAGTATGCAGCTGATTTTCACTGCCACCAGGGCACACTGCTGGCTTATATTCAGCTTGTTGTTCGCCATGATCCCCAGCTCTTTTACCAAAGCACTGCTCCCCAGAGAGTCAGCCCACAAACCTTACTGATGCATAGGGTTATTCTACTTCAGGTGGAGAAGTGTTGTCTTTGAATGTCACAAATCTGCTGTCAGTTGATCTTTAAAGCTGGTCAACATTGCAGTGTATAGCTTTCCTATCTTGCTGTTGTCAGCAAAAATGCCAAGAGAACATTCCGCTTCATCATGTAGGTTATTTATGAAAATGTTAAATAGTATTGGCCCTGGAGGAGTACCACTTGTGACCAACCTCACAGTGCCAGCACTCATCTGTGTGGTGTCAGATCAAACATATAGTGCTGTGGCTTTTGATATAGATGTCTTTATCCACTAAGCTGTGTTTATACAATCAATGAAGAGATTTAATTTGCAATTGCTTAAGTAAGATCTGAATCATCTTTCATGTATGCTGAGCTTGGACTTCAAGCACACAGTTTACTCTGAATTTGTTTTCACCAGTGAGAATGCAAAGTTTTTAATGTAACCCAACCTGATATAAAGGAAATATTTTAAAATATCATCTTTCCCAGTTAAAGCACTTATTTATGTTGTGGTCTTCTGACCACTTGGGCACGTTAAGAAGTTTTTCCAGGTTCTAAGGGTGTTCCTTCCACTAAGCTATTTTTCCTCTTAACAATGTTAAAAAAAAGAGAAAGCTTTTCTTTCATACACATCTTAACACATTAGCAAAATACTTTTTCTTAAAATAAAATTGTTCTGTAATATCCCTGAAATTATATAAACTATATATGATGATATATATAGTTTTGAATCCATAATGGCCACGTTGCACTTTTGCTCTCAGCACAAGACTGGTTTCCACATCTTTCAGAAGTACCTAATGATTGTTACAGGGCAAATCTACTTTTACTTGCTGAAAAAATCTGTTGACACACAAGTCCTAACTTGAGACTGTTATTTTTTCATTTCTCTTATTTAAATAAGAAACAGATATTCTGAGAACTTTTCATGGCACATTTCTTGTTTGTTTTCAGAAAATGGAAAATGATTACAAATGATACTGTTTCCTAATGAGCTACAGTGGGTATAGTCAAATGACAGGACTAAACAAATCCATTCCTATACTTTCTTGTTGCCAGCAGTCTAAAGCAGTCATCAGTTTATTCCTTTTAAGCTGCAAGAAGACATTTTCTGCCTTACTTCAGTCACTTGCCAGTCCCAGACCACCACAGTAACTTATTTCATACACTTCTTTTACTTTCAGAACCTTTTCTCAGCTTTCCTGGGGATGAGAATGAAATGGGAGAAGACAGCAGAAAATGAGTTAAAAAAGATTGGTTTTCTTTTACTTCCACTTTTTCACAGCAATGATAAAATATATGTTTCTTATCCCACCATTTCTAAGCTGTGGACAGCTTCTCCTATCTTTAACACAGTGCTTTCCAGTCTTAGCACTGGACAGGCCATAACATTTGCTGATGATGTCAGCTGTATTGCCCTTCACTATGTAGGAGTGAATGTTTCCCATGGCAAAGAGTTTTTGTGCTGGAGTAGGTGAGGGGTTTTTTTTCCCAGTATTTTAGTTTCCAGACAAGAAATCTGTCCAGCTCTTTTCCTAATACTGTAATCTTGTGCTTTGAGACTAAGGACAAGGTCAGGAAGAATAATTCTTGAATATTTCAAGATTGATTCATTCTTAATTCTTGTTCTTAGGGAGTTGTAATTTTATTTTCACATTTATGGAGATACTGCAGTGTGTCACTTTATCCTAACTATGCTGCAACCAGCCATAAGATATATGTGCCTTTATATTCGGGGTTTTTTATGAGTTCATACCTCCAGTTTTCATATTTTTATACTTGTATGGAAGGTTGATGCAATGTCTGATGTGCTTCTAAACGAGAAGTCGTGAATGTGTCTCAGAGATTACCTTTGATCACCTACCTAACTGAAGTACATTTGATAAATCAAGCTAGGAGCTTTCCAGCATTGAACAGCAACATCAAGCCTCTCTTGACAAAGAGAGAAAAAGCACAAAATTATATCTCAGCTTTTATCCAAATCTTGTTTCTACAATTCCCATCCGAAAACCTCAAGAACATGTCATACTGGTTGCAGATGAATAATGTGTAACTATCATTAGATGAGGAAGTAAAAAATTAAAGTGAATCATAGAATCATAGAATGGTAGAGGTTGGAAGGGACCTTTAGAGACCATCTAGTCCAACCTCCCTGCAGAAGCAGGGTCACCTAGATCAGGATGCATAGGAACATGTCCAGGTGGCTCTTGAAGACCTCCAAGGAAGGAGACTCCACAACCCCTCTGGGCAGCCTGTGCCAGGGCTCCCTCACCTCACAGTGAAATAGTTTTTTCTTATGTTTAAATGGAACTTTTTCTGTTCCAGCTTCATCCCATTACCCCTTGACCTGTTGCTAGCTACTAGAGAAAAAAGGGATGTCCCAACCTCCTGACACCCACCCTTTAGATATTTATAAATGTTAATAAGATCTCCCCTCAGTCTCCTCCAGACTAAACAGCCCCAGTTCCCGCAGCCTTTCCTCATATGAAAGATGCTCCAGTCCCCTGATCATCTTGGTGGCCCTGCACTGGACTCTCTCCAGCACTTCCCTGTCCCTCTTGAGCTGAGGAGCCCAGAACTGGACACAGGACTCCAGATGAGGCCTCACCAGGGCAGAGGAGAGGGGGAGAAGAACCTCCCTTGGCCTACTGGCCACACTCTTCTTGATGCATCCCAGGATGCCATTGGCCTTCTTGGCCACGAGGACACATTGCTGGCTCATATTTAGCTTATTATCAATCAGGAGTCTCAGGTCTCTCTCTACAGAGCCTATACTGGTGCATGGGGTTGTTCCTCCCCAGGTGCAGGACTCTGCACTTGTCCTCATTGAACCTCATGAGGTTCCTCTCTGCTCAATTCTCAAGCAGGTCGAGATCCCACTGAATGGCAGCATGGTCTCCTCAGGAATCAGCCAGTCCTCCCAGTTTGGTGTCAGAATTAAACCCTTCTAAAGGACTTTTTTGCTAATGTCCTCCCTGGAAAGCAAAAAAATCCCAATTTTTCGTTTTCTCCATCTGAGGAACAGTTCTTTTAATCCATAAAACATAGGAAGACTCTCATTTTGGAAGGCAAATCTTGAGGCAGAATTGAATTGATTCCATATCTGACCTTTAACTGGCATTTATATTGTTGATAACCAGCGGGGTGAAAGCAGTCTGGATTCTCCAAGAGATTTTTTTTCATGGTCTATGTATAATCTGGTATATTTTTTTAATCTTTCACATAATTAGCTGTTCTTTTCTCGAAAATTATATTTTATGGAATTATTGGTATGGTGAGGATTATCTTTTTAAGACAGACACTGGAACATTGTCACTGGTGAGTGTTTTATCATTTAGTGGTAGGACATTAAGGAAACTGGACTTGTCACTTCCTTGTGTTATTCATTAGCTGTGCAATTAGCTCTCATATGGTTTGTATATATTTTTTTAAAGTCATGAGGAATATTGATTTATGTAAATTGCCAGTGCTCCATTAAAAACATTGAATTTTCTATTACCTGCTCCAGTCTTCTCCAGTAAATACAAAGCACTATTAGCAAACTATTTCAATATTTCAGCTTTGCTTATTGTACATCAAAAAGCAGACATGCTCAGATGGTCTGAACTCCACTGAAGATGGAGCTAGAGTAAAGGCAATTCCACTTGCATTGCATCTCATGCAAATGATTTTGGAGGCTAAACATTCCTGGGCTTGTCCTGTGCTTGGATAAGAGAGCATCTGGAAGTCCAGAAACAGTAGGCACAAGCCAAGACGTCGTGGCTGAACACTAGACCACAGAAAGTGAATGAGTTAGAAGGCTACATACTCCCCCTCATCACTGGTGGGTGAGTCAGAGAGCTAAAGTTACCAGTACTGTTTTCATTCCTTCAGTGAGAAATGTCTAGGGAGAATACTATATATGAAAAATGTTAGAATTAGAAAGTGAATTTATATGAAACTTAAACTTCACAGGAACTTTTAACCATGGTTAAACAATCCTACCCTCTACAATGTCTACGTCTCTGGAAAGTTGTAGAAACTTACCAAAAACTGGCAGTGTTTCTAAATTGGAAGCCAATATAGGGTGAGGAAATAGGTGTTCTGCTCCTGCTACTCTTGGCTATCAGGAAAGTCCTGGGTGCTATGACTGGAATGTGAACTTTTCTGTATCTACCCGTATTTTTACAGAAGTGAAGAGCTTATTTTGGCTCCTATTTTAGTAGAAAAAGTGAAAAGTCTTCTCTGCTTCTGAAAGAAACCTCCTGCAACCATTCAACGAATAGTATGATGGGGAAGATAGCCTTGTGCAGTACAGTAAATAGCATTTTTCAAAGTAGAAACTTTGTATGGGGTATTCAGTACTATAAGGAGGGCTCCTGGTTCTTTGTGTGAAGAAAACTGAGGTGTATTGAGCACTGAGAGAATGCAGCAAGCATTGGGCGAAGGTAAAAAGAAAAAAGGTACATGCAGAAAAAGCTCACCGAGGTAATAAAAGAAAGAATAAACTATTAATTGCTCCTTTTAGGCTAAATTTTCAGTTCCCTCTTTGAAATGAAACACTATAAACCAATAATGTCTATATCAACTATGCAAAAAGCATTAGTTCCAACGTAAGATAACGGAAATTAAGTACACTGAGAAATCTGTAATGCTGAAATTCAGTATTTGGCCTGATAACAAGTCTTAAAGATATTCTTATGGTAAATTAGAAGATGTAGAACTTCTAAGATTACTGGTTGAATCACATAAAACCAGAGGAATGAAGTCCAGATGAAAAGCTATGATAAACACTCTTCTCACTATTTCTCACCACTCAGGTTCTGAATACAGAATTTTCTCCAGCTTTGTGTTACAGTTTCTTGTCACTGAGTTAACTCTGTTCACTCTTTCATTCTCCCCTCCTTTTCTGGCAGTGAATTCTTTTCCTCTGTAATGTAATTATATACAAACTCACAAACTTAATCATATTGCCATGATCTAGCATCACCCACAATCTGGCAGATGTCACTGACTGAAAACACAGCTCTGCTTTAAAGTAAGTCATACAGATGCACTGTTTCTATTTTTAAAAACAGTTTCCATGTCAAGACAGCACTGTCTGTACATACTCAGGACTGACACCAAAGCTACATTGTGTATTGATTTGGTGTTCAGCTCTCAGGAGCAACATTAATTCAAAATATACAATGATTCTAATTTAAAGTGATTCTGAATCTTGAAATAATTTCAAAATCGAAGTAATTGTTGTTTAATATCATTGCCAGTTAGGCTGCCTGATTCAGAACTTGTGGTTTTTATTTTAACCAGCTGTTGACCCCATTTACTTTATTAAACAGCATCCTAAAAAAAGGAAACAGGTTCAGGATTGTACTCGGAGATTCCACTACTCATTAAATTAATCTTTTGAGTCCCACACTTTTTCTGTAGATATAAAAGCACAATACACATATAGAATCTCTCTCTCATACAGTGGCTTTATTGTATTCCAGTGTAAGCTACTGCAGCCCCAGTGAAGTTGATTGGATTATAATGCCTAATGTGCTGAAGCATGAACTTGAGATCTTGATAATATCAGAATACAACTAGCTTTGCCCTAATACGAGTTACAGAGAAGTCACAAGTGACAATTATGTTTAAATGACTTCGATTTCCTGACTTTTGTCCTTATTTGCTATTGAAGTCATTTAAAATAACGATTTATAAATCAGTTTAAAGATGTGTGCTTTGTCTTCAGTATTGTCCTGTATTTTAGCAAAGGAGTAAAAGCAGAGGGAATCCTGGCCTGTCAGTGCCTAATAGTTTTGAAAGGCAGAAAGCTATATCTCAGTGATTGAACCATCTAATTTCACCTAAGCTTTATTTTAGCTAGCTGCTGCAAACAAGAAATTCCAGTGTCCCTGTCATCTTTCGAGATACAGAATTTCTTTATTTGTCCCACTTGTAGACAAGCAGGAAGTACAGAAAATTGAAGGCTGTGTCAGGGTTGTAAAAAGAGCTATGATGTTGTGCAGTTTGCTAATTCAAAGGGTAAAAGATGATTAATCCTGTATAAAAAAAGCAAAAATTCTCACTCCAGAAGAGTAAATCACACTATTTTAGTATTAAAGAACTAAAATATAAGGGAAAGGAGAGAGCTCTTAACAGTCTTTTTACGACTTTTTTTCAGATATCTCTGGACAGAGTTTCTTGGAAATAAACTTTCATCATCCATCTTTGAATAGGATTCTAAAAGCACTGTCAATAACAATAAATGTTCGTAGGTGAGGAAGTATTTTCATTTAAGGACTGATGAATCCCATTTGCTTTGAATCACAGTTAACCTCAGTAATTTATAAACTAACAAGTGTAAAAGCTTTAACTAATTCTACTGGAAGCAAACATTACAATCGGGTTTCAACATGAAGTTATAATACAAGTGGTGTTTTTAAACATCTGAACTAATGAAGATCAGTAATCTTTAATCTGACCTACATCAGTCTTTTTTTCTGTTCTGCTTATAAAAGTGTCTCCTACAGCACTACAGGGGATAGATGGTTTTAAAAGAAAAGTTGTTAAATTAATTCCAATATCTCATTTAAACCTGCCTAAGAGCTAAATCTAACTTTCCAATTGTTTTGGTATTGTTTTGACATCCAACCAATGGCTCGTCAAAAGCTCTGGAATGCTATAATCTGTACTATAATCTGTACACTTGCTCTTGAAAATGCACTATAGCTCCCTTTGTTCTCTCCTTGATGGGCTGATTACTGCTTACTCCCATAAATGAATAGGATGGGCTGCAGTGAGTGTTTAAAGCCAGGGATGTGAACCAAGAGGCAGACAGAGGTACTTGTTCAAAGTCATTGATCCAGTAACTTCACTGAAATGGGGAATTTAATTTCACATTGAAGGAATATGTTTGCCTTTTAACTTAACTGCTTTCACACTTTCACACCGTAAGGTACCTGAATGCTACTGGGAACACAGAGAAACTGAGATGAAACACCACAGTCTCTGTAGTGCTGTGAGTTCTTAAAAGAAAAAAACCTTTCTGTGTCCTTGACTGCCAAAATATTGGGCAGCCATAAAGACTAAGTTTCAGTTTTACTCCTTTATAACTAGATAGGAGAAGGAGGAAATAATTTCTACCACCTTGCAACTAATGACTAGAAACATACCTCTTGTACACCAAGCAGGACCGTGACCTTGGATTTCAGGTGAGCTGACTTTAGCCTCTTCAAAGACCTGCTTGGATGGATCTCATGGGATAAGATCCTAGATGGTAAAAGTGCCCATGAGAGCTGGTCAATCTTCAAGCACCACTTCCTCCAAGCCCAGGATCAGTGTGTCCCCACAAGTAGAAAAGTGGGTAAAGGATGTAAGTAATCTCCATGGATGAGCAAGGATCTGCTGGGACAACTCAGGCAGAAAGCAGAATAATATAATATATATTATATAATAATAAGCTGAACATGAGCCAGCAATGTGCCCTTGTGGCCAAGAAGGCCAATGGCATCCTGGGATGCATCAAGAAGAGTGAAAGCCAGCAGGTCGAGGGAGGTTCTGCTTCCTCTCTACTCTGTCCTGGTGAGGCCTCATCTGGAGTCCTGTGTCCAATTCTGGGCTTCTTAGCTCAAGAGGGACAAAGAACTGCTGGAGAGAGTCCAGTGCAGAGCCACCAAGATGATCAGGGGACTGGAACATCTTTCTTATGAGGAAAAGCAGCAGGATCTGGGGTTGTTCGGTCTGGAGAAGAGGAGATTGTGAGGATACCTCATTAATATTTACAAATATCTAAATGGTGGATGTCAGGAAGTTGAGGCATCACATTTTTCTATTGTATCTAACAATAGGACAAGGAGTACACAAAAGATTCCATTAAAACACAAGAAAAAAATATTTTTAAAAAATCAGGAAATGCTGTTTGATCCAAGGGGTGATGCACAGCAGTTCAATATTGGACATGTTTCTCAAAGTGCTGTAAAATTTATTCTGTTTCTGTTTCAGGTTTAAAATGTTTGTATTGTCAAAATTATATTTAGAAGACTGACAGGACAGTAAATACAGAACAAATCCTTCAACAAGAAGTAGCCATTGCTGCTGGTAGAGTCATGCAAGGTGGAATTTTTGACTATGGACATCTTTAAAGTGTGACTGAGTAGTTTTGCACTGCTGTTGTAGAGAAAGGTGCATGAATGTCCTTACTACTATGATCCTGATCAAAATCATGATGGTATTGAGACTGGAAGCTATTTTATGTCATGTTTAATGTATACATTTGAACTTGTAAATATTTTCGTATGTGTGTGATGGAGTGTTGACATTCACCTATCCATCCTTCAGTGGATAAGACTCTTAAAACATAACAGTACAAGTCTAGGCAGAAGAGGAAAGGGAAAAAAAAGTAAAGCTGGATTGATAAATCTACTGATAGAGCTTAAGAACAGATAACAATGTTCTGCCACATTAAAAATATTTTGGGGAAGATTTATGGCATTTACTTTTTAAGACTGGAATATTAATAACTGTAAAAGAGAAGGAAACCAGTGAGCGTAACAATGCTTTTATAGTGTGAGAAGATTAATGTTGTATTTCTCCTGCAAAGAAATTCATTCTTTTTTGTGAAAAAAAGAGGATCATACAAGGCTGTGCTGTTGGGCATGAGAAGAGTGTGGGCAGCAGGCCAAGGAAGGTTCTGCTCTCCCTCTCCTCTGCCCTGGTGAGGCCTCATATGGAGTCCCGTGTCCAGTTCTGGGCTCCCCAGCTCAAGGGGGACAGGGAACTTCTATAGGGAGTCCAGTGTAAGGCCATCAAGATGATCAGGGGACAGGAATGTCTCTCTAATGAGAAAAGACTGTAGAACTTTGGGGTGTTTAGCTTGGAGAAGACTAAGAGGAGACATCAAGTATTTAAAAAGTGCACGTCAAAAGGATGAGGTGGCACTTTTTTTCTGTTGTTTCCAGTGACAGGACAAGGGCTAATGGACAAAAGCTGGAACACAAAAAGTTCTGCTTAAACATAAAGAAAAACTTTCCTGTGAGGGTGAGGGAGCCCTGGCCCAGGCTGCACAGGGAGGGTGTGGAGGCTTCTTCTCTGGAGGTTTTCAGAACCCACCTAGATGCATTCCTGAGTGTCCTGATGTAGGTGAATCTGCTTTAGCTGGAGGATTGAACTAGATGATCTCTAAAAGTCTCTTCCAACCCCTACCATTCTGTGATTCTGTGATATGATTCTATGATTCTTCAGCCCAGGATGAAGGAAACTTTGGAAGAGGTGAAGCTGATGTCCAGCTATTCAAAGGTTGCACCCACAATTACTACGGATTGAAATGTGCACTCTGGTATATGAACATGATATCCCCTGCAGGTCTGTTGTTTGGAGGTCTTAATTCTGGGATTTACTTCCTGTCAGGAAACTGGTGAAGCAAGAAGTGGTGTCACACTGTGTATGAGATTGCCTGTCAAGATTACTGACGCTGAGTAGACACTGGAAAGGAAGGTAGCAGGTTTTAAAGAGACATCTGAGTCTGGAAGTATACTGACAATATGAGATGTGGCGTGAAAACAGATGTTATTTCAAGGACTTATTGGAAAATAGTCCGATACAACATAAAGAAAAGACTGGGAGAAAGGATTGGTACCATAAAAGAAGCTGGGTTGATAGCATTACAGAAAACAAAGAGGAAGAAGAGATGTCATGACAACCAACTATCTGTAGGGGTTGAGGCCTTTGTATTTGAAGCACAGGAAGTTGAAAATCAGTGGTTGAAAATGATAGCAATTTGAAAGTAGGTACTTATCTTCTGCAAATAGACTTTATCTTTCTGGCTTTGCCCCTTCTATTAGATAAGATTGTCTCCATGGAACTTGCTTGATTAGATAGGAATATGAACAGGTGTAAAAAATAAGTCCATGAATGTTCATGAATAACTTTTCTTCCCTCATTTACAAGGAATAACGTGCCCTATCTGTACTGTTTAACATTGTATCTCTTTGAAGAAATGACTCTAATTTAGAATATATGAAAACAGTGGAAGAAGTATCATCTGAAAGTCAATGAATATCTTCATCACCATCACAATCTGAGCCTGGGAAGCAACTTGAATCTGAAGGAAATGAAGAGAATTCATGTTGCATGTTTGCCTGCAAATCCCTGCAGTCTTAAGACTTGTTAAGCATTAAGGCAAGATCATAGAATCATAGAATGGTAGGGTTGGAAGGGACCTTTAGAGACCATCTAGTCCAATCCCCCTGCAGAAGCAGGTTCACCTAGATCACGTCACGTAACAACATGTCCAGATGGATCTTGAAGACCTCCAAGGAAGGAGACTCCACAATCCCTGTGGGCAGCCTGTGCCACTTTTCCATCACTCTCACGGTGAAATAGTTTTTTCTTATATTTAAATGGAACTTTTTGTGTTCCAGCTTCATTCCGTTACCCCTTGTCCTGTTACTATCTACCATAGAAAAAAGGAATGTCCCAACCTCCTGACACCCACCCTTTAGATATTTATAAATGTTAATAAGATCTCCCCTCAGTCTCCTCTTCTCCAGACTAAACAGCCCCAGTTCCCACAGCCTTTCCTCATATGAAAGATGTTCCAGTCCCCTGATCATCTTGGTGGCCCTGCACTGGACTCTCTCCAGCACTTCCCTGTCCCTCTTGAGCTGAGGAGCCTAGAACTGGACACAGGACTCCAGATGAGGCCTCACCAGGGCAGCGCAGAGGGGGAGCAGAACCTCCCTCGACCTGCTGGCCGCACTCTTCTGGATGCATCCCAGGATGCCATTGGCCTTCTTGGCCATGAGGGCACATTGCTGGCTCATGGCTAGTTTATTATCAATAGAAAAATGTATATTAAAAGTACATATCCAAACTACCCTTTTGTCCACCTTAATAGATCCTGAGGAAAATATAGTAATTATATTCTTTTATCTGATGAGAAAGAAACAAGATTTGTTTTGGTTTTGCTGCAAATGTTCTTAATATTTTGTTCCTAGCTCTTAGGAACCATGACTGAGATGTTTGAAAGCTAATTGGCCTTTGTACCAAATTCAGATAAGCATTTTTTTTCTTATTTGAAACTGCATAGCAAAACCATTGCACAGTTGGGAAAACAGTAACATTGAAACTATAACCTCAAATTAGCACTGTTGGAAGCTGATCATGTTTAACATTAGTCATATGAAAAACGAAGTGCTGATTAACTGCAATGAACTATTTGGGAAATCTCTCAGCACAGATTAATTAAAAACCTGTCATGTCAATCGAGAAAATATCAGAAACTATATGGGATGTAGCAGGAAAATTAGTATGAATTGCTTCCTTATCATCCTAGAGTGCTCAATTTTCATCACTTCAGTGATCTGAAAACAGAAGTAGTAAGAGAGAGTTGCAAGAGAGACCCTGCTACGGAAGCACTCAGGAAAGTTACTAGGGAAAACCTGCAGGACAAACTAACCATAGTAGGTGAGTAAACAAGATCAACAAACAGGTCAGTCTTGAAAAGGGCAAGATACTGGAGATGCAGAAAGGTTTAAGCTTTTCTATCTTCTCAAGTAGCCCTGAACATTGACCTGCTGTGGCTGATAATGTTTTCTGGAAAGAGAAATGCACATGAAGAAAGCTGTCTTGTCTTGCTACATGTCTGGCTGTAATTGAATTTTCATGTTTTGAAAGCAAATAGCACCCCAAAGCAGTTTTGGATTAGCCACCGATGATTTACACTCTTAGTATCTAATTCAAGTGAAGTTAATATTTGATATTAACTGATTGTCAACAATTCATTTTAGATCTATCTCGTTTATGAAGAAGCCTCATGATAAAGCCATGACCTTTCTTCAGCTGTATTCTATCTATTGAACACGTTACTTTATATATCTGTGGATCCAAGTTTGTACTGTACATCTAACAAGTTCCTAAGTCGATGTGAAGCCAAGCAAAGGTTTAAAAAATACTATGAAGAAAACCCTAGGCTAATATATCTTGTTTCCAGTGTTCTTTTATTACACTTGTGGACAACATGAGATTAAAACCAATGTATTAATTTATTCACTTGAAGTTTTATGCATGGAGTAGATGTTTTTATTATGTATGTTTGTATGTTGATTAGCTATTCTATAAAAAGTGGTGGTGAGTATTTTTTCAGGTGTCTTAGTTTGGACATCACAAAAGGAGACCTAAAAATGATCCTACAGTATAACTGTGAGATAAAATGCAAATAGTAACACAAACACAAAATTTGTGCATTTATATGTGTTCTTGTTACAAAAGATTTAGAGGACTGAGTAGCACTCTAATAAATAAGTCTAAGCAAGAAACATTAAAGGAATATTTTCTGTATATCATTTTTATCTGTTGCAAACTTCTATTTGCTGTTTTTATTTGGGATTGATTTACTTCAACAAAGTTCATTATATACAGCCAGTAGACATCCAAATGTAGAATATACATTACTATTAATATGGCACTTAGAGAATGGAGAGATTCCAAACTAAGCTAATATAACTTTATAGTGTCAGATCAGCCTCACTAAACAAGTAGAAGTTATAAAATACTTTGTTTAAGAGACTTCTGAATATACACATTTTATTGATGTACCAATTACAGAAGTCAAACCCACAGATTTTAATCTAATTTAATGGCCTCATTTTAATGAATTTAATTTATTTTTATTCTCCAGACAAGAGACTCTGACTTGGTTTTTTTTCAACAAGCTTTCCCCGATGAATCTCTGTGAGCTGGACATAGTGTTGCAGTGGCCCTGTCAAACAATGGCTGAATTTTGTATTGTCCCCCCAGCTCACATAGAAGACTGATTGCCATTGCCCTTGTACATCTCCTTCCACCATCCTGGGCAGGAGGTTAAGGGCACCTTAGACTTAACATGGACAGCAGTGGGTCGAGGGGAGATCCCATCCCTCCTTGGCTGTCATAATGCAAGTATCCCACTTGCCCTAGAAGTCCACCCCTCTTCTGGCCGCATGGTCTCTGTTCCATCTTCTGCCTCTTTGGTTAAAATGGCATACTCAAGTGTTACCAGGCAGCCCTATGACTACTGCCTGGTAGGACCAGTGCCCTCTTCCAGTTTAGCCAGAAGTATAGCATGACAAGAAGCCCCAGACTACTACATATGTCAAGGCCACCATTTTGAAAACATACCTCACAAGTTTTCATAATGTTTTGTTATATTCTGGCAGTCACTTTTTGAACCCATCATTTCCATGTGGCTCCAAGACAGCCTCTGATTGGCTGCTTCCTTTGTCTCAGAAAGTGCTATTATATTAAAAAGTCTATACTTCTATAGATATTTTGATATTTTCCCTCTATTTATAGAAAGGATTGTATAAATATGCATAAATATATTTTTTTCCTCATACACTTTATAAATATGTATATAGGCGCATATATATATAAAATATATGAATTAAGTATAAATATCTACAAAGTTGTAGGTATAGAATGTAGCAGACATTCTTTAATAAGAGCTAATAAAATCAGTAATTAATGTTTAAATGTAAATAAAAGACAGATTTGGGTTCCCCTATTCTATGAGGCTACTAAACCAGCCCTAACATTTTTGGGTTCAGGGAGTTCATACAGGTGTGGGACCATAAGCAAGTTACTAAAAGCCTTCATTCTGGCCCTATATGGCCTGATTAGCTGCTACTCTCAGTTGAACAAGTCTGGCATGCTAGGGCTGTCTAGTTCTGACTGCACACTGAAGTCTGTGAGGAGAGAGAAAAGATCAATAGCGTAGCCTCAAAAGCCAGTGAAAACCAATGTCATGTGGCTGTGGTTTCTCTCAAGGGAGAGCAACATCAATGAGTATGTTTGGCAGAACAGGAGGATCAGATACTATGGTCTGAGAGACTAAATGAATTCATGACCAGGGTTGGTCACCACTACAGGTGATCAGGACAAAGTAACTTCAGCAAGAGAGCCTTCTCTTCTACAGGCTGAACAGTCTCAACTCTTCTCATATAGAAGATGCTCAAGACCATCATCTTTTTGGTTCTGTGGTGGACTTCCTCCAGAAAGTCCATATAGTCCTTATACTGGGACATGTAAAATTGGATCCAGTACTCCACATGTGGTCTCACCAGGGCTTAGTAGAGAGGGTGAATAATCCAGATGGTAATGTTCTTCCTAACGCGGCCCAGGATATGCTTGGCTGAAGAGGATACTCATTATGTTTACAATTAACGTGGTGTAGTGATGAAGTTGGAAGGAAGTGCAAGACTAGAGCAAGATAGAACTAAGAATTCACGGTGATTTTGACCAATTGGAGAAATTATCTGAAAAAGTAGGACTAAATACTACAAATGTGGGTGAAAGGATCTGTGCTTAGGAGGACAGAAGTGTAGAAAGTGCTACAGAAGATCTGTGAAAGAGAACATGTTTATAGAAGAGGACAAGCTGAACACAAGTCAACAACAACATACTCTTACAAAACAGAAAACTATTGTCCTGGGATATATGAAGAAAAACCAAGAGATGCATTAAAAAGTTTCAATTACTATTCAATTTATCCTACAAGTCTTTTTTCCTTTTGAGAAGTGTCTGCCAGAATACTATCTCCGTGTTTGTTCACCACACATTTAGAAAGATAATGACTTAGAGATGCCAAAGGACATCCCCTAGAAATCAGTGTGAAGAATTTACTCCATATCCCTGGTTCATCCTGAGTAACTCCTGTTCCCTATGAATGACCTGGGATTTCCATGCTAAGCCTTCCTGCCAAGATTGACTTGAATTCCTGGATTCTATCCTGAGTTCACTCACAAGAGAAAAACCAAACTCTCACTTTTTCCTGCCTTCCTCTTCCAAGACCTTCATCCCATTCCAATCATAAAGCCTATCAGAATCTTGAGAAGTTTAGAAATAAAGACATAGAAATAATGACCTGTGAACATGGCTTAAAAGCAACCGGATGATCTGAAAAAGACGACGGAAGAGAGAAATAATGGTTGCCTTCATGTTTATAAATCATTTGTGGAGAGAATGGGATCTGTTCTTCAGATCACTATTGGACAGGATGGGAAGAGATTAAATCACAGTAGGAAAATTTAACTTGAATATAATGGAAACTTTATAGCTATGTAAGGGTTTGATTAAACACTGGCTTATATGGCTTGGGGAACTGGGGAAATTCTCATCACCAAAGATTTTTAAAAGCAGTTTGGATAAATATTTGCAAAGACTTACAAGGGAGAATGGATCCTGCCGGTGTTAGAGAAAATTTGCCTCTCCAAGCTTTTCCTTCGCAATGTAATTTTCTATAGCTGGTACTATAGTAAAAGTAGAAATATTGCAAGGATTTTCCTTGGGTAGGGTGGAGTTTAAGATGGTCAGATTGTTTTGTGAGACAATGTCATATTCAAACCTAATTAAAAATGACAGATATTTTAGAATCCAAAGACATTGTTTTTTGGTATTTTTTCATTTTTTGTTTGTTTTTTTTTTTTTTTTACTTGAGACAATTAATGACATACCTTTGAATTTTGGCTAGTACCAAAAGAGTAGAAATATGCTCCTACAGGCTGCATTTCCTATGCCAGCTCCTCTGGATTTTGAGTTTGCAGGGATTATATTATGTCAGTAAACTCAGACACATGTTAAAAGTTATATTAATCATACATAAAAAGGAGTTTTTCAGAGACCTGCTAACTCCATAAAAACCCTGACTGAAATATGTATGAGGACATTCAGTTTAGAATAGGAAGCACAGAAAGTACAGTCAACATTAAAAAAAAGATATATTAAAGAATATTTCTTTAGTAAGAGTTTCTGTTTTAAAGGTGGAATGATCTTTCCTAAATCAGTTTGGCACATCAGGATAAGAATACCAAAATCAGTCTTTGGCCTGTTGTGTGTTTCCTAAGGTTTACTTTGGACTTATTTTTACAGAAAGGTAAAACAGCACACATTTTCCTTAAGTAAGTAATTTCAACAGATAAGGGTAAAGGATTTTGAATATTCTTACAGACTGGAGATTTTATGACCTAGCCTACAGCTTCCTGAAGTCAGTATTAACTATTTATCGACCTGAAAGTGTTTTGAATCAGGAGCTTAGGGTGAGATTTAGAAAAGCAACATAAGCACCCTAAGTTACAGTTTTGCAAAGCATAAACTTAGTTTTCCATCTCTGCAGAAGTGAAACAATGAAATCATACCACATGACCTCTTTTCTTTTACTCAATGGGAGATAATCACTTCCTACAAAGATGATCTACTGATTTTAATAAACAGCATGGAAGGGCACTAACAAATGCAGAACTAGTGGGTTCTTCTGAACTTCTCGTTCCTTCTTCAGAGATAAGTTTGAGTACTGTGTTCTGTGGGGAACCAGAATCACTTCTCAGCAACTTGCCTCACTTCTGGGTCCCTGAGTTCTGTGTGACCTGACTGTGTTTTCACACTGGATCAGACTGTTCTTATCTCTTTACAGGTTGACTCCAGCTTGTAGGATGCAGATGGGCACCCCAGACTGGAGCTATGGGGCACTTCTGCATGACCACAGCATTCAAGTAATTTTTCAAAGCCTGTTTAAAAATGCAAGGGAGTTAAAGTGAATCATCTTTGCATTTCTCTCACATAGGCAAAAGTAACTAGTATGCTTTAAAAACAATAACAACAGAATAATGATGATAAAGTTTGTTTTTATTGTAGCAGGATGTGAATCCTTTTAACGAAAACCTGAGCAGAAGGAATGGAAAGATCTTGATGTGACTGCTATTGGGAGCCGTCGTTCCAGGCAATTTTGTAGTAGAACAGATGATTCTCTAATCCCATTATGAGTATTTTATTTTTATCTATACTTGAATTCTAGCCCTTTTATTAAAATTGGAATTGGATAATTAAAGCTCACACAAATTATATTGGATTTTACTTGGAGAGTATTTGGAGGATAAGTTGCAACTTTCCAACTTAGATCATTGAAATTTGAGATATTAAAGACAAATGCTAAGAATTTAAGCTGGTTTCCAAAATTTTATCAAATATTTTAATAAAGAACATTTAAATAAATAAATAAATATTTGAAAATAAAACCCAGAGTTAATGACATTTAAAAATATTTAATTATTTATGGACTACAGAAGTTATAGCTGTATGTAAATATGTCAAAACTAGAAAGATTATATAACTGACCTTTTGTTACTCTATCTATGTTGTGCCCTCTTACAGAAGCAGGTTGTTTTGTCTATGTTTGTCTCATTTCAGCAGATGATAATGTAAGATAAAACTGTTGGTTATATGAAAACAATTCTGTTTCAAAAATTTCTACTGAAATAGAAAAACTGATTTTGAGTTCAAGATGGAAGAAGAATCTATTTGGATTTTTTCATTTATCAGTCTCTTAAAACTATTTTCATGTGGGCAAGGGGTAATGGGATGAAGCTGGAACATAAAAAGTTCCACTTAAACATAAGAAAAAACTATTTCACTGCTCAGGTGAGGGAGCCCTGGCACAGGCTGCCCAGAGGGGTTGTGGAGGCTCCTTCCTCGTAGGTCTTCAAGACCCACCTGGACATGTTCCTGTGTGACCTGATCTAGGTGACCCTGCTTCTGCAGGGGGGTTGGACTAGATGATTTCTAAAGGTCTCTTCCAATCCTAATATACTATGATTCTATGATGCTAATAGGAATAAATGAAAAATACTGAAGACTGCATAGTAATGCTGTCTAAACTAAACACTAAACTGAGCAATTCCTTAGTATATTTTGTTTTCTGCAGATGTTCCCACTGATTTAAATATAATGGCTGTAACAAGACTACATGAGGAAACTAAACTAGTCTGATGCTGACATAAGTAGCTCTTTGCCCAGTCCTGGAGGTAAGGAGATCCATGGGAAGATCACGTGGCTGATATCTTCTCCAGGAAGTTCAGATGCCCCATACTTGTAGTGTAGTCATGGTCAGGATTTGCTGGTATAATGAATAGTTTCCCTGGAGACTATCAGAATAGTCTTTAAAGGTTTTAGAGTGTCATCCAAAGATTACAATGAAACAAAGCTGTTCCATCTCACTTTTTCAACACTTCTCTTGGCATTGTACTTGACTGAGTTGCAACAAGGTAACTAGTGATTTTTCATCCTAGTGTGTATTTGTGCATGTGTATACACAGGCATAGTTTTGCCACAATATCTGACATTTTAGTTGTCAGATGGGTATTACTGAGATACTTTGGTAAGGTTAAGAAAAACACTAAGCATCAAAATGATCAACCTGTGAGCAGAAAAATATATGCAGTACTAAAGTCAGGGAGAAGGAATGGCATAAAAACCAGCTTACGATAAAAGGGACTTCAACAATCTGTACTGACTTTAAGAATACACACCAGTAAATAATATGCAAAGAGTTAAACGGAAGTTCATGTAGTGAGAATGATTCTTTGTCATTTCAGAAATATTAAGAAAATATTAAGATACAACCACATTATTTCTCAATCAAACAGTTCAGGAATTCGATCACTTTAGCCTTCTCTTTCTAAGGAAGAAAAATACTAAGAAACTGCTTAAAACTGGCATTTGGAAGCCCTTAATGCAAGTATGACTCCACTGAATGCACTCCTGTGTCAGCGCAGTCCTGCTGGATGGCTACTGTAAACAGAAGCAAAGATCTCACGCAACCAGCATGTGTTTGTTTCAGACTCCAAAATAATGTAAGGTGCAGCCTGGATTTACCTCATTGAACCTTAGGCATTTAAATAAAGAAACTATTACTGTGATATAGGTGCCTATGGTCTCCGGAGAGAAACTAAAGGACATTGAACCACCTCAGGTGTGAATTATGTGGATAAGGTGATCAGTTCCAAAGAACCTTTTGATTTTCTCCTGAAGAGGGCTCTGGATGCCTTGCACAAGCAGTCCTGCTTGGTATGGGGGAGGGGGCTGTGGATTCACTCTGGGTCTGATCCTGCTTATCCTGAAACCATCTAGTACCATTCACTAGCCATAGCATCTCAGGAGGTATCTATGTGAATTAGAAAATCTAAATCAAGTTCATTACAGACAGTTGGGAAACAGTGCCTGTGAGCTGCCTAACCTGCTTTTGATGTCTATGCAGAAATCAAGTCTCCTCAGACATCTTGTGTAAAAAATTGTGGCACAAAAATTGGCCACAATTCACCTCATTCCCTAGAAATGTCTTTGCTGTGTCTTGATATAAGAACCTTTCTCCTTCATTGATGAAAAAAGGAGTTCATACAACTCATTTAGGTGCAGCTGTGGGTATACTTGGCCAGAGAAATCCCAGTCATTATGTTGCAACCACTAAAATAAGGGGAATACTAAAAAAGATCCAGCATTCAAAACACTCATTAGAAAACTATATAAATGAATAGTCTTTTGTCTCTCTTTTTTCTTTTCATTAACTCATTTTTTATTGTCCTTGTACTGGTTGTACCTCATCAGCATTTAGTGTACGAGGCACTTTTCAGCAGGTGAATGTTAAATGCTTTTAGAAATAGATAAAGAATGTGCATAATATCTAATGATCAATTGATCAGATCTCGAATAAGTGTAATTCACTGTCATGTCCCAGCTTACAGAACCTCTGGAATGAATGATTTACATCTGTGAGAACTTCAATGCAGTTCCTAAAGGCAGGGTAAATCTCCACCTCATCTCAGCAGAAAGTACTTATGGACAAGAGTAATGGCACTCCCATGAAACCATGACCTGGCTTTGCAAATGAGCAGTGTATCAGTTCTGAATGCCCAGCCATGGGGTGAAGGACTCAAGTAATTTAAGTTTGTTCAAACCTCTGGCTCCCATCTGCAGCCACCACTTCAGACTCACATTTAGTAAATTAGTAAATTCACTCAAAATGGAAAGGAAAATAGGAGGAAAGGCTACAGGAACTGGGGCAGTTTAGTCTGGAGGAGACTGAGGGGAGATCTTATTAACATTTATAAATATCTAAAGGGTGGGTGTCAGGAGGTTGGGACATCCCCTTATTCTATAGTAACTAACAATAGGACAAGGGGTAATGAGATGAAGCTGGAACACAAAAAGTTCCACTTAAACATAAGAAAAAACTATTTCACTGTTCAGATGAGGGAGCCCTGGCACAGGCTGCCCAGAGGGGTTGTGGAGTCTCCTTCCTTGGAGGTCTTCAAGACCCACCTGGACATGTTCCTGTGTGACCTGATCTAGGTGACCCTGCTTCTGCAGGGGGGGTGGACTAGATGATCTCTAAAGATCCCTTCCAACCCCTACCATTCTGTGGTTCTATGAAAATAGTGAATAGAAAAAAAGATTTTGAAAAGACGGAAGTGTACAGAGGCAAGATAAATTACAGTAAAATATTGAAGATATAGAGCTAGGAGGACAATATTTTTTCAGCTCAGGAAATAATGTAAAGTCCTTGTCCATTTCTCATTCCTCAGCTACATTTTTCGTTCCAGGTAACTGATTATAAAAATCTTCTCATTTGCCTTTCAATTTTTTTAAACATTTTTAGTTTTTAAATTATACATATACATTATACATCTTTAGTTTTGGAAAAAAACCCATGTTATTTCAAATGGAAAAAAATCCATGATATCTTAATTAAAGTAAGATCTTTCCATGTAACAGCAATTTCTCAGAAATGAGAAAAAAAAGTACAACTATATACAATATTGATTGATTAAAGATAAAATTAATTTTCTCAAGCACACATCATAAGAATTTTTGAGCTTTTTTTTTTTATAAGAAACATGGAAGATATCAGATCCTGACTATCTTGAATTCTTTTTGGGGAAATCTGTGTAAGTATTTTGACTGGATCCTTCCTCTGAACTTGTCAGAAGAGGCTGTAGTTGCTTGACTTAGATTTCTTGCAATTATCTTTTAAAAAGCTGTGGAAACTTGATGGATATTTAACAACTTTATTGAATGTTTAGGGACTAAAAATGGTTAATAATAGTCAATAGGAATACTGCTACATAGTGAGATTCCTTGCTGATTAAGTTGCAAAAGTGCTGGCTCCAAAGAAATCTTTTTGACAGGTCATTAATTTTACGTGCACTCCATTCTACTCTTTATTGGGAAGATATCATTTAATCACTTCAAACTGGGGTAATGCAACATTTCCCCTCTCCTCAAATTTATATCAGATACAAGTAAATTTATCCACTTTTCCATTTACTATTAGATTCCTTAGTGCAAAAAACCTTCTTTCCCATTTTTTGTCCTGCAAGAGTATGTAAAGTTGTCAGCTCTTCACAGCTGCCATTACATTAAAATCTTTCATCAGTATTAGCCTTATTATTAGATAAAAATTATGAGAACTGTTAAAATTGAAGTATGTACATTTTGCTGTAATTTTCTCACTTTATTAAGTTAGGCTCTCTGCCAGATGTTGTCAGTATAGGTTCATAATTGTTGCCATTAATTTTCTGGGCTGGGCCATATAATTTTCCAATTCCTTCTCAATTTTGCTTTGTGTTTCCAAGCAATCTCAGTGTTCAGAACCATCTTCCAGATTTCAGTGTTATTACTGTTCTCGCTAGACACTCTGCAGATGTTTCTATACCTGATATCTAAGAATTGGTTTCCTTAGGCAGAATTCGTTGAGACGAAGATTTTAATGGATTCCAGGAGACCAGGAACATGCCTTTATGTCCTCATACTTAATTGCTGTACTGTGCTGCCTTTATAGAATGAAGCCTTCATTGCAAAGCATTGGGGAGTTTGTTTTGGGTTTTTTTTTTTTTTTTCTGATTTTAATTGGCATCAAGGTTTTAGAATTAAATGTAAAATGAAATTATAACAGGACTTTAAGAGTGAAAAAACACAGTAGGATTAAGATGGTGACATACAGGTGAAAAACAAGCAAAACATTCTTTACTTTAATCTCATTGATCGTAAAGTCTTTACAGGAGATTTCTGTAGCCTAAAAGTACTGGAATACACCCAGATTTTTCACTAATACTGAAGTGCTTTGGACTTTATCTTCAAAAATCTGTAGATTGATGGAAACATTGCATTATGGTCCGTCCTTTCAAAACCTCACTGGTTTTGATAATAAGGTGGAAGAACAGACTAGCTTCACTGCATAGAGTTAGTTAACTAACACAATTTTTCTACATACATATACTTAAAGCACTTCAGTCTTTCCTTAAATGATGTTGATTTACCTTTGAACTACAAAAATGATACAATCAGAAGTTAACTCACTGAGTGGATGTTAAATGCACAGAAGTTTAATTGGATATTACAGGTGCAATTTGTTTAAACTGTTGCAAATTTCCTAAGAAATTAAATGCTAAGATTCCCATTTTCTGAATCTAGACTGATTCTCTCAGATATATTATGTGGGAAGAGAATTCTCTGCAACAAGACATTACAGAAGAATAATCTATTATTTGAAATGGAGTATTACACCTTTATTATTATTGTATTACTCTATTCTGTTCAAGAACAATTTGTGGAGAAATTACCTGGCATTATAAAATGGATGAAAAAAAGAATAGATGAGAAAGTTCACAAAAGGCATTTCTATACCAAAGCTCCCACCTTTTGGTGTCCAATCACAGCATGTAGAACTGAAATTTCGTTTTAACATCTCCTTATAATTACCTGACAGAGGGATCCTCAGAAACCTTGTGACCAGGAAACTTCAAAGATGCATTGAGATGAAATGCAGACAAAAGAGGTGAGGCTTAGACACCTAATATGGAGTGACACAGGAGAGCTGGATAGGAATCTGGCACTGAGCTTCTGTCTGAATGCTGAACTATGAACCTTGCTTTAGAGTTTGATGTCAAAAGAAAGGGATGGTGATATTGAATATCATATAGGCCTCTGCTGTGAACACTGAGGTCTAATTCCCTCCTTGAAAGACTGCTTTGAACCTGTGTTCCTTCTGCAGGTTCTATGAATCAAAGAATCAAAAAATGGTAGGGGTTGGAAGGGACCTTTAGAGATCATCTAGTCCAACTCAGAAGCAGGTTCACCTAGATAAGGTCGCATAGGAACATGTCCAGGTGGGTCCAGGGGGAGACTCCACACCCTCCCTGGGCAATCTGTCCCAGGGCTCCCTCATCCTCATAGTAAAACAGTATTAAGTTTAAGTGGAACTTTTTATGTTCCAGCTTCATCCCATTACCCCTTGTCCTGTTGCTAGCTACTATAGAAAAAAAGGATGTCCCAGCCTCCTGGCATTCACCCTTTAGATGTTTCATATTAATAAGATTCCCTCTCAGTCTCCTCTTCTCCAGACTAAATGGCCCAGTTCCTGCAACCTTTCCTCTTAAGGAAGATGCTCCAGTTATCATCTTGGTGGCCCTGTGCTGGCCTCTCCAGAAGTTCTCTGTCCCTCTTGAGCTGAGGAGCCCAGAACTGGACACAGGACTCCAGAAGAGGCCTCACCAGGGCAGAGGAGAGGGGGAGAAAAACCTCCCTTAACCTGCTGCCCATATTATTCTTGATGCATTCCAGGATGCCATTGGCCTTCTTGGCCATGAGAGCACATTGCTGGCTCATGGTTAGTTTTTTGTCAAGCAGTACTCTCAGGTCTCTCTCTGCAGAGCTACTCTCCAGCAGTTCACTCCCTAGCCTGTACCGATGCAAGCCAATTGACATTGGCTTATTTCTACTCCTATTGCAATAAATGGAATTTTAACCACTAGCTGCTAACAGAAGCATAAACTGAACTTGTACTAGTCAGACAAGTAGTTTGTATGTGGTACAGTGTCTGCAACATTGGTTACTAGTGGATGTTAATTGGGAAAGTAGTGAAAGTAGGATAGCTCTTCAGTTTCTATCTATCAAAGCTTTAGTGATATCCTATCACAGAGATTCCATCCTGGAAACTGCATCCTGACCATTGCTATCCTATCTTCCATCAGTTTGGGAGATTTGATACTTAAACCATTAATACAGTTAGACTTCACAGAATTCTACAGTGATGTCTTTCAAAATTCCACTAAACTCTATGGGAAAAATCACATTCTTATTTGAAGATGATGCTTAATAATTTAAACAGATACCACTGGTTCTTTCATCACCGGTAAGAAGACCAAGTCTGCACAGGATATTCAAAATGGCTCACTCATTCCAGAACCCTAGATTCATAGATTTGGATTACTAAATAATTCTTTGGTTTGTTACTTCTTTCAAATAATTCATATTTTTTTTACCCTTGTCTTTCTATCGTTTCTATACTGACAAGTATCTCTATCTTTGATATCTTTGATAGAGATACTTGTATACCTTTTTGTATAACAATAATAAAGAACCTATTGTATAACAATAATAAAGAAAAATCTCTCACTGTGCACATAGAAAGTGATTTTTCCATAGTCATTTTTTTGCATTTCTTTATACTAAACTTCATCTGTCATTCTTATCATCCCACAGCCAGATATTTCTGTAAGTCTTTGCAAAAGGCTTCAGATTAATGTACCCTAAAGATCTTTGTAACACTACCAGTAAAATGAGAGAAAGGTTGAGTAAGCCTGATAACGGTACCACAGGCTGGGTATTGGGGATTTTGGGGGTTGGGAGCTCCATCTGGATGTAACTGGCTGCTGCTGTATGCAAAGATTTTTCCTCTCAGAATGTTTTTTTGATAAAAAAAAAAGGAGTCTTTGATTATAAAGGTTTTGTGACTCAAAGTGGAACAATGTTTTGTTTTGTTTATTGAACCAAACAGTTCCCTATAAGGCACTTTTGTATCTGAGGCACAGCTAAATTCATGCCAGATCAAATGAAAATTGGACAATCAAAATGATTAATTTTGCTTGGGACAATATTTTTTTAAATATATTTAAAACAATGAGTTTAAATATTTGACTTTTTAAATCAGGGTGGAATTAAACATAAAAATATTAGAATTCTCCAAAGAGGCAAATCACAGAATCTTAAGGATTGGAAGAGACCTTAAAAGATCATCTAGTTCAATCCCCCTGCCACAGCAGGACCACTTGAGAGTAGGTCGCACAGGAACTCATCCAGGTGGGTTTGGAATGTCTCCAGAGAAGGAGACTCCACAACCCATCTGGGCAGCCAGTTCCAATGCTCCCTCACCTGAACAGTAAAGATTATATTTCCTTGGAACCTCTTCTTGTTCCAGCCATCTCCTTGTCCTATCACTGGACATCACCGAGAACAGCCTGGCTCCATCCTCCTGACACCCACCCTTTACATGTTTGTAAATGTGGTACCTTTTCTCAGAGTTTTTCTCATCGGTTGTTGAGTGCTGTTTCAGGCTAAACACTACATCCTGAACACTGCCTTTCATCAGATAGATGAGAAAAATGATCAGTATCCTTCATTTGGAACCTCTTACAACATCTTTTGTAAAATTTGGAATTTGTAATTATGCCCCCTGTGCTTGTGGCAGGGTGTGTGTGACACTGACCAGTTGCTGGGCTGACAAAAGGTGAGAGAGGACAAGGTCAAAGTATTGTTATTCCCATGTAAAGACATGCAGCCAAATTATGTCTGACGCTACAATACCATCCTCAGTACAGGACTGTACCAAAACGAGATTTAGAGAAAAATTGGAAAAGATATTCAATTTAAAACAAATGAGAATATTTCTGCAGTAGAGAAGCAGCTTGGCCCAGGAGATCATATCACACTACAGCACAAATAATTGTGTGTCTAATCTGAGACCAATATTCACATTAAATATTTTCTAATATCCAGATCAAAGTCCTTTTCTATGGATTAATGTGTGGTAAAAGTGTAGGGATATATTTGTTTTCAAACAAGTATTGTGTCTGTTTCAAACTGTCAGGACATTTGTTCTGTAAGACAATGTATTTGTTCCATTTAATATCGCTAGCTTTCTCTTAAACTGAGGGAAAAAGGATAAAAGGAATTAAAACGTTTACTTTCATAAATGTACTTTAAATTGGTACAAGAGTGCTGTGCTACGAGTGACAAATACACTGAAAAAAAACAGGCATCATACAAGAACAAACACACAGAAGATCTCAACTGGTTGCAGACGCTTTGTCTCTGGTGACAGGAGTGTCTTGATGTGACCTGTTCTATTGTAGTCAACATCATCCATGGAGGTTGGAAATGGCAGTGAGAAACTAGAATTCCTATATACGACAGTTTGTTGGGCTGGTATTTGAATACTGAGAAATATTCAGAGGTTAGACTAATGACTTTTAAGGATACCTTCAAACCTGAACTAGTATATAAGTAAACAAAGACTTTGTATTTCTATTGAAAAACAGACACTGTACTTAAGTTCAAGGTAAATCAATAGTGCATATATATAAGCTAATTCAACTTGGATACAGATAAATGTGGATATACTTTGATCAAGGAAAGGGCTGGAAAATATTTTAGTCTTTTGAAACCCCAACTTTTATAGACCTGTGGATAGTTATTACTGCAGTGATTTTTAAATAAATAAGGTGAAGATAAGAACTGAACAAGTCATTTTCCCATTAGCTCTTAATGTTTTACTACCATTTATTTTTTTCCTCCTATTTTTTTTCTTCTCTTTCTTCCCAGTGGACTTTTAGTCCACAAACTGTGGCAAAGACAGAATAAGCAAACTTGAAATTTCTTATCACTTATTTAGTTAGAGTCAATTAGCATTTACATTCCCAGGTATACATCTGATATCATGACTGCAGAACTTTTTCTGTTTTTTTTTCTTTACTCTTCATAAAATTGTCTGAACCTGCTGTAAATACAAAACTATTCACAGATAGTATAAAGCTATTCACAGTTAATATACTTTATCTTATGTTGTTGTCCCATAAAATCTGCGGATAACTAAAATTTTACTCTTTCACCAGAGTTCAAAGGATTTTTGTCTTTCTATTCCACTTGGGTTTTGACTGTAATCCATATAAACACTGTTTTTTCTGTCTTCAACTGATGTCAAAACCCAGAAATTCAAAGAAAACCTCAGGCAAAATCACCAAGTTTCACCTAATCTTGTGAAAAATCCAGTGATTTTGTATGGTATCCATTCAAGACCACAAATCAGGACAGATTTCCTCAGTACTGTTTCGTAATACAAAAATGCTTGTGAAATTCAGCAAAACTTTCAAAGAACCAGGGCTGAGCTTTGAATTTTAATAGAATTAAAAACCAGATGTTTCATACTATTTGGAGTCTACAGTGAAAGCTTTGCCTGGTTCTTATTCACAGCTAAATGAGATAACATTCTGGGAAACAACAGCGTTTTGTGAAGCTTGGTTTGTTGTTTTGTTGTTTATTTGTTTTTTTCAACTCAACACTTCTTAACAAGATGCACTCTGAAGATTATTTTTTTGTATGAGAAAAGCAATTTTTATTAACCTGTAAAATGAAAATGACAGAGGTTGACTCATCTCTTGTAATCTCAGTTTTATGCCACTGTGAACATGTTGTAGGTTGAAAGTAGAATAGAAAATTGCAGCGGAGACGCATGGTCTGATGTCCAGTAGTTTGTAGAAGCTCTCTAGCCTTCTACATCACTCTAGACTGACCACATTCCATTTCACCTTCTACCTTTTTTGACAAGTTGCTTGTTTGCACTCCTTTCAAATGTATGATTTACAAATACTGTTATCACACACAGCTTGTGCAATATTATATGTAGCTGCCTAAATAGAACAAAAGACAATTTTTGCTTAACTGGCACATATTCTGTAAACATTACTAAAATCTTGTTACATCAATCACTCACAGACAATTCTTGGCACTACTAACTCATAACACCTCCCACAATACAAACTACAACACAGGGAGTTCCTTAGTATATCCCAAGGACTGTGTTGTGTTAAGGGAAGCTTTCCAGAAAGTATTTTTCCAAAGGCATGTATCACATTGTTGAAGCAGAACTCACTTTTTCTTGAATGTTTGTAGAGTAAGATGCCTTGAGAATTGCTGTGGCTTTTATGTGAGCTAAAGTACTCCATGTAGAAAAACTCCCCAGAATTTACCATCTAGAGCTTGTCTCTGAGAAACTCATTCCTACAGAAACAACCCAAAGAGCAAAACTAGGCTAAGAGAAAGAGAAAAAATTGAAGGCTGCAATGCTTTAGTGTTAAAACAAGTCAATCACTATAAGGTCACATTCTTGATGTCAGGCATAGTTGATGTAGATATACAGCAGAAGAATGTTCATAGAACTTTAAAAAATGGAATAGGAAGGCTAGAAGAGTAAAAGGTGAGGTGAGAAAACAGAAAGGTTTCTGAGAGCTCTAGTGAAAGCTTAATCTAACTCCTTAAAACTAGAACGTAGATAACAGGATCTCCAAAATTATTCTGTGATTATATGAGATGTTAAATATCTACAAGGAATTAAACAAAGAGTTAAAGAACAGCTGAAGACCAGAAAAAACCCAGCAGCCTCCTAATCCAAATGTTTTGAGACATTGGGAACAACAAGTTCAACCATATCTAAGAGGAAAAATACAAGTTCAATTGGAAACAGTAGACAGAAGACCTTAGAAGTGCTTATGCGATGGCACACTATCACTTGATTTTCTCTTAGCAAATGTGATTTGAATGACTAAATAATAACAATTAAAGGAGTGTCTGGGCTTTGAAAGGGCCACTAACAGTCCTGAAACACAACAATCTGTCTGATACGCTTTTCACTTTGGCAAAAATAGTATTTGTGCATTTGTACTTGAATGCCAGATATCCTTTAGATGAGTCCAATTCTGAATGTACTGATCCTTCCACTGAAAAGACAGGTAAAAAAAGAAGCTGTTGAATGGAAAAAGCAATGTCAAAATGATATTTTATAGCATTGCCCAAGTAAGTTAAGTAGTTATGAAAAGTAGACAGAATAAGAATGATGTCATGTCTTGTGCTGGGCAATGGAGTTATGTGAGAAACACCTGCTAGACAAGTTTAGTATACTAGTTACTTATGTCAGCACTTTGCAGGAGTGAAAAAGGAAGAAGAAAACCAACAAACTCAAATCCAAACGACAAAAGCTAAATAATAATTAAAAAAATCCATCAGTGAAAACTAAATACAACTAGTTGAAGGTAGAAGCCTTTCACAAAAAAAAATCTCTATTGAACAAATACATAAGCTCACCTAAATGTCTGTGATCAAAAGGAGGATTTTTTCATCCAATCTGAAAGGAAAATAGCTGTTTGGCAACATTCTTGAATATGGCTTAATGTCTTTACAGGTAAAGGCAGACAGAAAGAATCATTTTGTAATAGATGCAGCTCTACTTTCTAATGATGTGACTTACTCTTCCAAGTACTTTGTTTGCTTTTTTTCTAAACCTGACATTAAAAAAATATAGTGTTGGAAATTAAACCATTTCAAAAGAACTTAAACAAAATACTTTCAACTGTAGTTTATGTGATGCTGTATTGTCTGTTTTCCTTGTCTTATGCATTTTTCCTCTTTTGTTACACAATGAGATAGTTTCTTGTGTACATGCTTTTGCATCTTTTTCCTGTAAGTGCTTAAGGATGACTAAGCTTTAAGGGTAAGATATTAACACCTAGGCTTAAAGTTGTTGAAACAGGTATCTAAAATAACATAGATTCTATGATTCTACCATTCTGTGATAGATACAAACCCAACTACTTTTAGATGAGCAGATCTGAACTCCCAGTTCATTTAAGAATGGCTCTGTATCAAGTCAGAATGGAGGTGTGTACCTGCAGTCTTGACTTTGTGTAGATAAGGAAATGCTCTCTGGAATGGGGATTAGAAGCCAAGTGTTACATCTCCCTGGTTAACAGAGGTTAAAAGGCAGTCCCTTCCAGACAAAGCATCCTGTTAGAAAGGGAATCTGTTCCAAGTAGAGAGTGTCATGCTAAGAACATTTAAACAAGAAAACTAGAATCTTGAGTACATTCCTTCTGAGAACAATATGTTTGAGCTTAAAGCATCTTTTAAGTGTCTCTCCCGTTTCTTCACCTAAATAATTAGATTTTGTGTAATATTCTGAAATACTATTTGAATAAAGAATCATAATGAAGATTTGGTTAGTTGTGTAGTTGTATGAGAGTTGAGTTAAGGCACACTACACAAGGCACATTGGTAAGCAGGTAAGTGTTAAATATTTCAGAGTATTCATCTCTGGGTGTAATAAAACACAACAGTAATAAAACACAACAGCAAGGTAGGCTAGAAAAAAAGAACTCCAGAGAAATCAAGTTCTTTCTGTTCAAACTACAAGCTTGTAATTCTTCCTGTTTTATAAATACCATGGTTTTCCCACTTAGGGAGTGAAAACTGTGTTGTATAACTAATAATTTCACAATTCGTTCCTGGTATAGATTCAACTTTATGACCATGGGAACATCTTGGCACCTTTCACAGGTGGGACATTTGTGTGAGATCAAAAGCACATTGTTACACCAGGTCTGAGTGCAGAGACTAAAAGTACATTGAGAAAGTTTCTCTCTGCCATGGCCTTGGCTAGATTACATACTGCAACCAATGTTAATGACAATGCTATGCAAGTAACCTGTAGCACTGTGTGTTTTGTTAGAAGAAAGTGCTGTGTCTATTATATACAGACATTTCTGTGACTATTTATGGTTTTATTTTAACTACACTTGATAATAATTTTTCCCTTCCATGGCCTGTCTCTGTGATTAACTTCTGTAGCGAAAAGGAGTCCTACCAGGTTAATATGGTCTGCAGACAAAAATATTGATGTGAACTAAGAGATTGGGTAAGAGGTGGTTGGGTAAGAGGTGCTTAAAAAAATGTGGTGGTTGAACTATATGATTGCTTCCAACTTTCTACAACAAATTTGCATTGCAACAATTATTTCTAGATCGAGTCAGGAAGATTTGAAGGAAATCTAGCAGTTTGCAAAAGCTGAAAAATTATACTCTCACTATTCATGAATCATTCAGTAGTACAGGAAAGACTTTTCAGGAGCTCTTCTTATTTGCACTCCTTGCTCCCCCAGGTCATAGACTGCCAAAGAAACAATGACTCCATGACCCCAGCATTATTAGACAGGATGCTCTGGAGTCTAAATTTTCCTATGGTCTCTTTTTTTTGGTGCAGTCCCACAGCCTATCGCATAAAACTGGGGCAAACTTCACTACTTGTTTCACCAAAAATTTCAGAAATGTGGGACTGTGTTCTGAATCACAGTATTTGAAAACATGAGGAACTTCTATCAAAGAGAGCCTTTATAATTACATCTCTAGTTTCCTGTGTTTCTGAACTCCTGCCAGTCATTTAAGGCTCTTCCTCCAAGAGTTCTCCAACTTCATAATATCAAATGAAGTCATGGAAAACTTAAGGTGATTCAAAATCAGGCTCAAAGTAGAATGGCTCATGGTGACAATTGCTTTGATTTGCTAAAAATCCCACTATTTTTTAGCAGTATTGAAACAAGTGGAAACTACAATGTGGAAAAAGGATTTATTGTGTTCGGAAGAAAATCCCACACAACCTCTATAACTAAGAAATATTACAGCAAGCCAATTGAGATGTACTGAAGAACTGGTCAGTAAAAGTTTGAAGTGGTGTATGTACCTTTATGCACAGGTATGAGAAAGAGAGCTGTAACTAAATGACTGGCAATATTGCCCAGATAGACAACTATTACAATGCATGTATAAATTTGCCCTCCTAGAATGTGGTGGATGTCAAAATGAAGTTATTATCCAAAAAACCTGATGCAATTGCTCTTTCAAGATGAGCCACTCAACTGTGTGTCATGAGCCCCCAAAAACTCAAAAGTGAGCAGAGATGCAGTGTGTCTCTTGGCAGTCTGCAGCTTAGTCCCTCCCACAGAATCAGCTGATGAGATCACATTAGGAAGAGGAAAGCAGGCTGGCTTTAAGTGCTTGTAATGGCTTACAGCACCTCAGTCCCTCAGGGCTGGATGTGACTGCTTGCACCTGCAGCCAGCATGTACAGCTGCTTTTTTTCTCACCCAGCCTGGAGGAATTAAGGTGCTGTTGGACAAAGGCTGAAGACAGATATGATAAAAGGGAGCTGTGTTTCACAGAGTTCAAGAATGCTATTATACCAATCCTAATTTGGACCTTCAGGAGCTCCTGGCTCCTAGGTTCCAATTTCACTGTCCAGTCTGGAAATTAGTATTTCCCAAAGTAATGAGAGTGAGTAGGCTTTACAGCTAAATGCAAGTGCAGCTTTGGTAGGGCACTATCAAAGTGAGACTGCTCTGAAGCCAGTCAGGTTCAAGTTTGACTCCTTACCTAGTAGCGAGAGTCCTTGAAGGAATGTTATAAGCCCTGAGAGTTGTCACACTTGGGATTTTTTTTCCTGTTAGCTTTTCATCATTTGGGTTTAATGTTTTCTGTCTTTTTTATGTTTTACAGCATCCAAATTAACATAATTTGAAAAGCATAGCTGTTTTCTCAGATATTCTGGAAACTCTTCTGCCTGCACTGCCTCTATATGACATGACATTGCCTTGCAGATATTTGAGGTAAAATCCTGCGAGAGGCTGAGTGTTAAGTTTACCTGTGCACAACCCCCTACCACTTTCAGTAATAATTAGCTTCAGTTTTAGCCTAAGAGAAAAAGTCAGTCTTGTGCTCCCCAAGAGCAGGCTTCCTTTGAGAAACTTGGACTGCTGGGGGGGGGGAGGGGTCTATCTGTCAGAGAAGAACATCTTTGGCTATAGGCTTGCCAAGCTGGTGAAGAGGGCTTCTCCAACTAAACTAAAGCTGCTGGAGGACAAGAACCTCAATCCATCCCACTCCTACCAGTTTGATACCAGGGCAGCAACAGATATTTGGAGCCTGGAGAAGGATCACAGGTTAGAAGGAGAGCACCTGAAGAAGAGAACAAAGGACTTCAGCAACTTCAGACAGCTTCATCACAGGCTGAACTTAAATACCTACACACAAATGCACCTAGCACGGGGAATAAACAAGAGGAGTTAGAGATGTGCACATGTATGCTGGGCTATATCTTGTTGACATCAAGGAGACATAGTGAGATAGATGGATTTTATCTGTGGAGTGCTGGAATGGAGAGATGCAGCAGGACTCACCTACTAGGGCTCTGCAGTATGCTGATGGTGATCATGCTTGCTTCAGACTATTCTCACCTCACACAGGCCATGGTACTGCCAGTAGCCAAGGCAAAAGAGTCAGAAAGGCTTCTGTTTCAGCACTCAGTGAGACTGGCTTTTGGGTAAAGCCTGAAGTTTACTTTAGAGATATGGGGAGCTTTGTAATCTACATAGGTTTTCAACTGTATATGATAAGTAAAAGATAAACTTCTTATAATGAACGTGAGTTGAGTTCATTTTCTTACCTTGTTGCTGCGCAGGAAAGGAACTAGTATTTAGGAGTCATGTGGTTTTGTGGTCTTCTGGAAGCATCAAACTGTTTTCCATAATGGCTTTTTGTCCTTATTGCTGATTCAGTGATCTCTGCTGTGCTTCACTTTACAAATGAAAACCTCTGTTGCAGATATTACTGTATGAAAATAGTTTTTACTAAAGCTTAATTTCTGAACTTTTAAACTATTACTTAGTGATAATAAGCAAAATAACTGATAAAACAATCCCAGGATGGTCTCTAGTGATAAACTGAGAAATCATTTTTATTGACACTTCTTGCCTCTGTGGTGTTACAGGTCATTCAGTTTTTCAAAGGGAGCTACTTCTGGCACTGTTCTTTAAGAAGTGAAAAGTTACTCTTCACAGAGATTGTGTAGTTTTGGACTTATGTAGTTTTGCCAGTGATCCTACTCATGCATTTTACGCCTCATACTATATATGCTATCCTTGTGTATTTACACTGTGTACATACATCCATGCATGTCATTTTAGTTTTGCAGGAAAAAACCTACTTTACTGTTAAATGCTGGGCAGAGAGGAACCTCATGAGGTTTAACAAGGACAAGTACAAAGTCCTACATCTGGGAAGGAACAACCCCATGCACCAGTACAGGCTGGGGGTCGAACTGCTGAAGAGCAGCTCTGCAGAGAGAGACCTGGGAGTCCTGATTGATAATAAGCTAAATATGAGCCAGCAATGTGCCCTCATGGCCAAGAAGGCCAATGGCATTCTGAGATGCATCAAGAGTGTGGGCAGCAGGTCAAGGGAGGTTCTTGTCCCTCTCTCCTCTGCCCTGGTGAGGCCTCATCTGGAGTCCTGTGTCTAGTTCTGGGCTCCTCAGCTCAAGAGGGACAGGGAAGTGCTGGAGAGAGTCCAGCACAGGGCCACCAAGATGATCAAGGGTGTAGAACGACTGCAGGAACTGGGGCTGTTTAGTCTGCAGAAGAGGAGACTGAGGGCAGATCTTATTAACATTTATAAATATCTAAAGGGTGGGTGTCAGGAGGTTGGGACATCCTTCTTTTCTATAGTAGCTAGCAACAGGACAAGGGGTAATGGGATGAAGCTGGAACACAAAAAGTTCCATTTAAACATAAGAAAAAACTATTTCACTATTCAGATGAGGGAGCCCTGGCACAGGCTGCCCAGAGGGGTTGTGGAGGCTCCTTTCTTGGAGGTCTTCAAGACCCGCCTGGACACATTCCTGTGTGACCTGATCTAGGTGACCCTGCTTCTGCAGGGGAGTTGGACTAGAAGATCTCTAAAGGTCCCTTCCAACCCCTACCATTCTATGATTCTATGAGTCTATGAAATATGCCAGCTTCTTTCTTGCACCTGCTCAGCACCCCAAAATGGCCCCATGGGGAGCTGACCCAACCCTTTAAAAGGCAAATAAGACTTCACCTGTGCAAATATTTCTTATTCCAATGAAACCTGAGGCAGTGAGAACATTTTTTTTTTCAGGATTGAAAGCGTATTATCTTTTCTATGTAAACAGCAGAAGAGTAAATCATGAGGAAAAAAAACCCCTCTAAAAATACAAAGCTGAGGTTCCTGCACTGAGCACTCTGAGTCATTTACCTTAAGGGGTAACACATAAGCAACGCTTCTCAGAGGGAGAATTGAGATCAAAACACAAAAATTATGCTAGCCTAATATTTATATTTTTGTTACACTTTCTCACAATCCACATTTAATTGTCTACAAGAAAAAGGCCTTGCCTTGCCAGATCTTCTATGTTACAGTAATTACACTGAGTTAAAATATCTTTTCATATTTGTAATTGCAATTTAAGTAAGGTACTGCTGGAAGACACTGATCCAATTTAGAATCTGTTTAACTATTTTGGCTTGACACATTCTATATCAACCTAGCAATTATCCTTTTTTATCTTATTGTATCCTTTAACTGTAGAATAATCTTTTTTTTTTTAATAGCTACTGTAACTTCTAATATATTCATGAGCTGAATATTCCTGTGCAAAGTGCTATACAGATCTCATTGAAGCACTGGAAGGGTTTGCATCATTTCAAGTTCCCTTAATGTGAACAGAATGATCATTTCATTTGAATTTTCACACCTCTGTCTGCTTCAGCTCTGAGTCCAGTGTTGGTCTTTCCTTGTTTCTCTTTCCTGTCTCACCTACCAGGAACAACAAGCATTGCTAATACTCAACCACAGTGTTATGCATAGACATCTGAGCAAGCTGCCATGGTAGGAGTATCTAAGTTATGACAATGCAGAGCTCAGCATTGGCCAGTTCACCTTTATGAGTAACTGCAGGGTAAAGTAGTTAATACTCATGTCCATTCTGCTTTGACACTGAGATAGCTGTTTCAAAGAAAGCTCAATACCTCTATAATGCTTTCCAATACGTTATCCAGACATATTGTTACACACAATTTGTTAGTTGAAATCTCATAGAGAATGATTTATGAAAAATGGACATGATTTCCTGTTCTTGCTGTAACATTTTCTTCCTATCTAGACTGACTATTCAAAACAGATGACTGGGTATGATTTCAAGTCTGAATGTATTTAGATTCATAGTCCAGTCTTGTCTATTCAAGTAGAAAAGGTCCAGGCATTGAGTTCAGAATCAGACCCAAAGTTCAGGTCCAGCATAAGTCTGTTTGGGATTGTAGACTTTGATGAATCTATGGACTTTATCTCCAACTGTGCATGCAAAAGGTAGATTTTCACTCATTTTGAAGACTATTTGGTTTCTTAATGCTGTTTTGTATTACAGAGCATTAGAGTAAAAGAAATGACAGAGGTATAATAAAAATGATTTAAAGTTTCTCAGGCTTCTGAGCCTGGGATTATGGGAGGTGGCAACAGTTAAATGTCTCTGTTTATTATATATTTTCTCCTTGTCTGGTGCTGGGAAATTTGGTATGGAGGAACCTAATTCTTTGGAGACCAGTTCTAATAAAATGTAGATGGTTTGTAACATAATTTGAAAATGAATAGAAGTTAAACTAATGACATCTGCCTATGTAAGACACATATGTGTTTTACGGTGAGGGTGATGGAGCACTGCAACAGGCTACCCAGGGAGGTTATGGAGTCTCCTTCCTTGGAGGTCTTCAAGACCCACTTGGAAACATTCCTGTGTGACATGATCTAGATTGCTCTGCTTTTGCAGGGGGATTGGACTAAGTGATCTCTAAAGGTCCCTTCCAACCCCTACTGTTCTATGATTCTATGATTCTATGCTGTCAAAATAATATCTAGACCCCTGCTGAAGCTTTGGCAGCACAGTACAATGAAGTGTGTGGCACAGACTGAGGGAGGAACATTTGCTTAGAGTATAATTTATCTGCCCTAGCTTAAGCAACTAGAAGACAGATGTCTGAGACTAAGCAGGACATGTAAATTACTACTGATTTAATGGAGAGAAACAGATACCTCCTGGTGGTGATTCAGCCAACCCTAAACTTAAAGCTTTAGACAGTATGATGGCTTATTGTCTGAAACTGCTTGTTTTTATCTTGAGCACAGAGGATGATTTAGCTGCGCAATCTTTAGGCAATAAATGTGAGGAAGGTGAGTTGGGCGAAAGAGATACTGTTATGAAGGAAAAACATTTAGTTGTATGTTACCTGGAGATTGTCTGGTAATTGTTGTAGGGTTCTACTTAATTAGTACGTCAGGAAGTGTGTTACAAAAGACCACACCATCACCCTTTTCTAAAATGTACATTACTGCAATGAAAATGTGCAGCAGAAAATTCTTGTACCATTGAAACCAAAACTCTTCATGATTTCAGAGCACTTTGAATTTCTGTTGCTTTTCTAATCTGAATCTGTAGGTGCCATGCCACACTAAAAGCTCCCTGTAACGTGGAGGCTGCATGCATGCAAATGGTCAGATTAACAACAGCATAAATGGGGAAAAAAAAATCTGTGAGGTCAATAAAGTTTTTGGAGTATTAGGAGGGCTTCAGGGTATTTATACACCTGATACCCTTTGATTTAAAGGATTGCCATTATTGCATACAGTCAGGCTTCACAAACCGAAGTTGTTTGACTTCAAGTGAAAGTCAGACATCTAGGTGCTTTTGAAAATAGGTTGTGTAACCTTATTTTAGGTGATGAATTACATTTAAAACCATAAATTTCAAATGCTTTGATCCAGGAAGTGATTACTAATGTTCCCTTTGGATATGACCATCAGTAAGAATGAGACCGAAAATGGGCACAAGATGTGAGTCTCTGTCTTCTGTTGTTTGGGACACCTGGATCTCCCTTCCACTAAGCTCATATGCAGCACAGTGCACTCCTTCATCTTATGATTAGCTGTGCATGTCCTGATGGCATAAATCAGGCCTTCATCTGACTTGGTACATGGTCAATACTTCTAGTGATAACACTCTGGGGGAAGAGAAGAGGCAAAAATAACAGTTGAGATTTTTCTTCTCTTCATTTAAGTTTTTAAAATCTTAAAGAGAAATTAGCCTAGGAAACACCAAGACTGGAGTATTGTAATATTTCTGTAAACTCTTCAAGCAAAGAAATATACTTTAATCTTTATTTTAAAAGTCACAACAACAGACAAGGACAGAAGTTCCTCTGGTAGCCTTTTGGTTACTTTACATAGAAAGAAAAGATCTCTTCTGTCTGATAAGCCTTGTGTCTAATATAGAAAAGAGACTAATTTTTGGCAATGTAATAAGACATCCCAGGGTTTATTAGATATGAGGTAGAGAATTCTTAACTTCTTTGTAAGTAATTTCAATGTAATACCTAGAAATGGTAAATCTTTATCTCTTCTTGTCAGTTGTATTCTGCATAGGTTGGCCGTAGCCAGTTTTATGCTATACAGGTATTTTTTTCTTCCTCAGGAAATACATATTCTAAGAATCCCCAACTAAAAGATATAGAAATGGTTCCATATATTTATATTTTATCACCTGTTACCTTTATGGAAAATATTAACACTGGCATCTTTTCATTGAGGAAGTAATTTTGTACGAACAAGCTTTGCTTGTTTCAACACCTATCTTTAATATGTCAATTAGTATCAGAAATGATGTGAGCTAATGTGGTTACAAAGGGGTTTATTTTATCTTTTGCTCTTTGCAACAAATTCATCACCATTAAATTAACTCGTATTTCAACACTCAGTTTATTTTCTTGAATACTTACTGATAAACACAATTTTAGGTAACCTTTCATACAGTGGATGGAAATGTGGCACAGTGTAGGGTATTTGCAGAAGCTGTAAATACTGATCTGATAGAGTCTCTGTTGCAATACTAAAGGTCAGTAAGCTGTGCTAATTTTCACCACCTGAAGATCTCAACAGTGTGTGTATTACTGTTTAATCCTGAGTAATATTACTATAATCTTTAGTTTAGGGCTTCTATTTACAAAGCATAAAGGAAGCTCTGTGATTAACCAGAACACATAAAATCAGATAGGGCTTCACTGTAGCTATCCCTTGAATGATACAAGGGATATGGGAGAGTTCTATGGCCTGGGCTGCTCTCTTTCCAGCTAACTTCAGCTGTCTAGGACCTAAACCACTGCCAACCTTTACATCTCTTCATTCATCTGGCAGAAGCATCTGAAGGAAGAAACAAGAAGAAGGGGCTATGTAGGAGACAACTAGACCATTTTCAGGTCTGAGAAACAGCTTACAGGTTTCAGGTCAGTTTTATTTCAAAAAATAAAATTAAAAAAAATGCAGATGAAGAAAGAACCTGGAAAATTGAAATTACAAGTTTTGTGAAATAAAGGAGAATTTTCCATTCACCATTAACCAAGAAACAGCTTTTTCTTTTATAAAAAAGTCATTACTTAATGCATTTTTTATAACAATTCTGATTCATCTTTTCTTGGAGCTCATCCTGATAGTATATCATGCTCACAGAGAGATTAATCTAACTGGCAAACAGTTACAACATTCACCCTTCCTGCTGGCCATTATTTTTCCTGAGGAGAAGAGTCTTGATCAAACCATTTTGCCTTGGCAACACAGAAGTTTTTACTTCTCATTCCCAACTTACATTTTTCAAGATGAACAACTATCTATTCCATAAAGTCAGAGGTTACATATTTTATTGTTGGAAGTACTTCAGTTGAACAGAGTTGACTAGTAGCAGACATCTAACCCCATACCACTGGAAGGTTTAAATGTCTGCATTTCTCAAAAGGATGCTACAGCTTTTTGTGGTTGTTTACAGTGTTAAAACAGGTTCCAATATTTTTTAATCTGTTGTATATTTTAATCTTCTGGAGTTTCCAAATTAGTTGTATTTGACAGATCTCTCTCACTGATTCTACCTGTTGGTCTAGTCTGTGATGTATCTACAGCCTCTGACAGTTTTTAATTCTTGTTACAATGCATCATGAATGTTTGAATCTATAGGCTGTATAAAGCAGGATGACTTTACTTCTTTAAAAAAGGAGAATAGCACACTTGCACCTAAATCATCCTTTTAATAGCCACTGATGTCAGTGTGATGGACATCTGTTAATATGGTCCCCATGGACCTCCAGTTTTTCATGCACTGACAACCTTACACTCAGCATTGCAATAGAGAAGGCTGCTCAGCAAAAGAAATCCAGTTCTAGCAGTTATGGAGGTAAAAGCACATGCATTACCTCAAACTACTTTTGTACTTTTCAGTGGCCAGTATCCATCAGTGCTGAACTGATTGAGATTATTTCCTCCCACCTAGGGATGTCCAGCAACCCTTTGCAGAGTCTGGCAATAGAGCTCTCAGTCTTGTGCTGTGTTTAGCAATTTAGGTAGGATTCACACTCAGCTCTGACCTAAGCTTAACTTAAAACAACAGGGCAACTTAAGCCATTGACAAAGAAGACAGGGCTTGGTTTGTTCTGCCCAGGGAGGTGCTGGAGTCACTGTCCCTGGAGGGATTTAAGAGATGGGTGGATGTTGCACTTAGGGACATGGTCTAGTAGTTGATAGGGCTGGGACAAAGGCTGGGCTCAAAGGGTTTAAAAGTCTCTTCCAGCTGAAATGATTCTATGATTCTATGATTTTAAAAGGAACATTGAATTAGAAGTTATAATGGAATAATCAGCTTCTAACACAGTTTCTCTCTTGCTTCAGTTATAGTTGAGAGGGAAGATCTGTGGGAGGATTCAAGTATCAATGGCAAATGTAGTCAACATATTTCTAAGATGCAAGTTTTGAAAAGCCCTGGTGAAATGCTACCTAGGTATTGATACGTGTGAGATACAAAGGTATCTCAAGTGGTCAGTGTTCAAATTCTTCAGGTATTTGAAAAGCTTTGGATACACTTTTTAAAGAATCTAAGTACATTTAAAGTTAATCTAATCTCAAGTCTAAGACATTTTGAATTTCTAAGAAAAGGATTCCTCTACATCTTTTGTGCCCATTTTCTGTAGCAAAACATAAAAGTTTGCACTATTTCAAATGGTTTCTGGATTTTTGATGCTTGATTTCTTACTGTTACTAAGTATTCTTTTTCATATAAGTGTGAAGTCTTCCTAAATGATAACTTTGAAACCTGTGGCCCTGTAATGAAAATCCAAAGCTAGACTAGGAATATCTGCAGGGAGCACATGAATATAATACAGAAAACAATCTAATTCTGGCAAAGGAGTATATGAGATAATTTAATATCTTTTCAACTCTGAGTTCTATTATTTTATAGTGATTCTCTCTGTCTGCTGCCAAAATTCTATGCCATATTTTTTTCGCTTTTTCCTGTCTTAGTTGGACAGACAAAGGAATCATAGATGTTTCCTTTGTATCATCTTCTATGGTACTTAGAGTTTTGACAGGATGACTGTCAGTATTGAATAAGATATGGCATTGCCAATTGACAGATAAATACCTTTTCAAAAATTAGTGTGGTTTTTTTTTATTTATTATTTTAATGACTTTCAGACAACTTCAAGATTTACTTTTACTTTTCAATGACACCTTTGTGCTGTAAATGGGAAGAAAATAGAAGAGAACTTTTATTTTGGTTTTTTTTTTTTACAACTTTTAAAGTCTTTGTAGAAACCTCAGAGCAGCTTCTGTCACTCCAGATTTATACTGTCCTTGAAATGTTCATCCAGCAATTTCCTCCATAGCCAGAATTTGTAAAGTCACATGAGTGACTGATTATCTGGAATTTTATAAAGTCAGAACTAAGAAAGTTTTTCCCTCTCTTTAAAAAAAAAAAGTAATATTTGCATATTTAATTCACAAACTTAAAAGCAGATGTGTCAGGTTATTTCTTGACCTATGGAAGAAACAGAGACAAGATATACCAAACTATATTTTCGACATAACTTCAACCTTTGTGTTCATCACTTCTATATTTTGTTCTCTCTGCTTTACTTTTCAAAGAGAGAAGCAGCATAAAGGCACAACTTTGGAAATCCTTTCCTCAAGAAATCAATGTCTGAGTTCCTATTCTCAGAGAATTACACATAAAATTCAAGGGAGGCTACACTAAATTATTTGTCCTGTCATCTCCTCTTCTCTCAGTGGTTTCACAGTCTTCATACACTATCAGAAAAAGCACAGATCTACTCTTTATTCTAGGATTAAATTTTTAGCATGTAGCAATTAGAAAATGATTATTAAAAACATATTTTTCCAATCTTTTGTAGTATTCAGCTTTAATTCTCTTAGTTTGATCATCTATTTCCTAATTTCCACAACAGTTTCTTACAAAGATCTTAGACTTTAAGGGAGCAAATTGCAATGATCTACTATTTTAATATCATGAATTTTAAGTAGATGATGGTAGCATTCTAGTAAATTAGAAATAAATTTAATTTCAGTACAGACAGTACTCCTCAATCTCTGCCCTCTCTTCTTGAACAATTAAGATTCCCATGACTAGTAAGTTCTGTGCTAGTCCTATGACTAGCAAGAAGAAATCCTTCTTATTTATTCATGTATAATAACCTTATTTCGATGTATATATAATATTCATAGAAGATAAGGTACAAAGAGAAAGACACATGCTTCCAATAAGTACATTATAGATGTCAGGTGTCCGGAATCCTGTACAAAATATCTGGCAATCGTATAGAGCTTATGGTCAAATTTAGCTAATCATGAACAGGCACTTCTGTGAGCAGCCTGTCTTTTTGGAAACTGTACTGATAGAAGTGCATCTGATGTACAGGCTTCTTCACCTACTCTAGACACATAGGCCAGCAATCCTGCATAAAAATACTCATCTATGGTGATTCTAGTGCTAGATGATACCTGGTCCTTTGTTTTAATAAGCTGCTGAAAAGAGTAAGCAGTGACAGACTCAGATGTAAACACTTGCTTCTCCAAAATGCACCACTAGTTTGATCTATGACATCAGTGTGTCTGCTGTCACTTCTAAGTTGTTCAACACAAAAAAAAAAAATTTGAAGAGAGGGCACAGCTGTCTGGCCTAACAGTGGAGTTATTCAGAAGGAAAGGAATTGATTCCTGCTTCCAGGACCATTTTTTGTATAATGGCCTTAAACACTGCTGGAAACCAGGTATCATGTTTTGTTCGTGTCTCTAATACGTGAGTTTAAGAACATTAATGTAGGGAGCAGGATTCTGAAGTTCTGGAAACCTGAAAATCTAGCACAAATTTGATGGCAGCATGTACATGATGGAGGTAATGGGGTAAGGGCAGACACTGGTAGATTTATTTGCCAGGTGGTTATTGCCTTTAATGAATCTAAGAAGGCCAGATTGGGTGGGGCTTTCAGCAACCTGGTCTAGATGCCCTTTACCACAGCAGGAGAGTTGGAACTAGCTGATATTTCAGATCCCTTCCAATCCAACCCATTCTGTGATTCTATGATTCTTGACTCTATGATACTCCAATGTCCCTGATGGCTCCAGCTCGCAGCTACTGCCAAAGCAAAGACTGGAATAGGAACTGCTAAATTACTTTTCAGTGTATGCTTATTTGTGAGATAATATTAGGAAATGGCATAGAATCATAGAACCACAGAATGATAGGGGTTGAAAGGGATCTTTAGAGATCATCTAGTCCAATTGGTCACAAATTGTTACAAACAATAGTCCAGTTAACAGTTTTTTAGGCTATCTTACTGGATCTTCTCCCGTTTCATTGCACATACAGTGATGTAATTTCATTTTTATTATGGAAAGCATGAACCAAAGCTAAATAAATATTATAGATATTTAATACGAGCAATGTGTCAAAAGTATTTTTCTGCAACATGCTAAACTTTGCAATCTTCATATTTTCATGCAACTTCTGATTTTATTAGTGGTTTGCAAATTTTTGTAAAACTACCAGCATATGTTCATTATTCCCTATAAGTTTATAAAGCTCACAGAGTTGTATGTTTTTCTATAGAAAGTTGGCAGAACCCCATGCTATTTATAAAAAGGTCAAAATAAAGAGACTACTGTTGCTGACTGTCCTATTTCATTTTCTCTCTAATGATGCTGTTTCTGACAGAGAAAATGTGAAATAATGGTCAACTACAATAACCTGTGACCACACTTGATTTTATACAAAGCTGATATACCTAGCAGAAACACAAAGTGTGTGCATCATGGACTTGGAAAAAGATGAATATGGTCCCAAAACATGACATTGTAATGAACTGTATATAAGTAAGTTAAAATTGTCATCTGAATTAATGTAGATCTTTTTTATAACCTAGAAAGTAACAAGACATTGAGATAGGAGTGTAAGTGGGAGATTAAAAGATGGCCTTGCAGAAAAATAAAGTATATAAATATATTAAGAAGTCTTTTTCTTTTTCAAAAATCATTCACAGAAAATATCAAGGATTGAGAAATATAGTTGCATCTGAGCAAACATAACTCATTCCAGTACATTGTAACTCCTTATTCACTTCTTACTTTCCTCTGGTTCTTTGAAAATAGTGCAGGCTATTGATGTAAAGGAAATATTTGTCAAAGTCACATCTAAACCTTCAGTTCAGTTCAGTAAAGTATCTGGTAATGCTTAATCCTTCTTTGTCTCAGCAATCAGAGTTTCAGAGCAGGCTAGCTTTATTGACAGTCTGATGAAATTACTGCTTATTTGAGTAATTTAGTGTGACAAAGTGAGATGCCTCCACTGAATTTTCAAATACGTGAGAAATGGCTTGTTAAATGGAAAGTTTTGATTAATTGTAACTGCAAGGTACAGTTGAAAGCCCAGAATCACAGGAGTTTTGCCAATTCTGTAGAAGCAGTGATGTATAGACAGGTCAAGATGCTGCTACAGGGTCTTCTTTTGACAAAACTGCTATACACAATTCACATTGTCATGTGTAGAAAACCTACATTAGAGGTATAGTCTCTTGCAAGTGGCATGCTGCAATTCCCTCTTGTCTGGGTTTTTGATCCCCTTATTTCTGTAGGTTGCCTCATACTCTTGATATCTCTGCAGCTGTAACCTTTGCCTGTATATTTTTCAGGGTAGGAACTATTTCTCTGACATGTTTGGTCACTGCCTAGCTAAACAGATATGAGATATTTAAAGACTATTACATCAAAAAAAGAAAAGACAATAATGATACAGAAATGTTTACAAAACATATTTTATTTACCTGGCCTTTGCTCTTCCATTTTAGACAACTAGAAGCTCCTCGAGGTGAGGATGCACTGAAATTTATGTCCTGTGGAATGCTGGAGCTGGCAGAACCTCTCTTTTTTATGTTCAGAGAAATAACCAACAAATTTCAGAACTGAATTGTGTTTTGGATCTAAATAGAACTACACAGAACATCTCACAGGCTGGAAAATCCAGCCCTGACATTGGTTGCAGACTCATAATAACAGGAGCTGGTTTTGCCTCACCTAAGGCTAGATGTGTGCAGTGCAGATGTCTACATCTGAGCTTCATTGAAGACTCTCTACACTCAGCAGGGAGAAAGCAGGCATTCCAGCCTGTGACTCATCTGACCTACTTTAGCTGTTTACTTCCAGATAAGATGATTCATTTCCCAGGAGCACCCGTGTCTTCCCAATGTCTATACATCAAATCTGGATGACGATCTCAACACAGATGTCTCCGCAGCTATACTGTAGTTGTCTAACATTAGATGTGGTTGCTATAACTCACTGTTTCTCAAATGACAGTTGAGTTTCCATTCAGATATCTGTTGAAAAGCTTCCTAAAAAATTTCACATTTCCTTACCACAGACAGCGTTGGTTAAAGTATCAGACAGATGGCAGCAATGTGGATGCACTATCAGACAGAAAAGTTAAATCAGTCCCTACTCAACCTCACTTTCATCCCTGGGGGGTAATATCTATTACTGGGCAGCACAGGAACTGCCAGGCAACCTCCACCCGTGAATGCAAATTGATAGTGCCACCATGTGCCCTTCCAGGCTCCAGGTACCATATACTTTCCTTAGAGCAGCTGGTCCTCAAAGGAGAGTACATGGAGCTTGCTTCAGCAGTTTGAAGCCAAAATGATAGCACAGACTTAAGAAGCCTTCACTCACAGTACAGTGAGGTATCTGAACTATGCATGCAAAGTACTACCTGCTGTTGCAAATTCTGAAAACTTACCAGTTAGTTATAACTTTCATAACACTGTGCTTGTTTCATGTGTATTGTTTGCTTTGGGCTTGATAACTGAGGCAAAGTTAGAACTGTCTAAGCTGCCTTATCTCCGCATTTTCATAGTTGCAGAAGCCTGGGGGAGTTTGAAAGAGTAACCTTAACCTTGAATTTCCTGGCTGCCTAATGTTTGGACTTTCTTAGAACTACCATATAACACTCTTTGGCAAGTGTTCCCTTAGGCTGCACACAATCTTCCTCACTTACCCATGTGCTTGCCTGTGAATTTGCAGGTTTTTTACAGTCAATATTTTAATCTCTGGAGGAGAGTGCAGCTTTCAGAAAAGCTGTAACACCCAGATTTGTAGGTTCACCCTAGCAAGTGATTTGACTGAAGCATTGCAGCATTCAAGCTAGTGCATTCTGCTGCAGTAGCCAACTGTGTCTGTACAAAATTGAAAATCAGCCATTATTGGGGTGGTAAAAATCACTCTTTCTGTAACATGGCAACCCAGCCTTCATTCACTTGCATAGTTAAGTGCAATATTTTAACTGTGCAGAGCTGTATTTGTTGTTTTCCTAGTGGAGAAATCACCTGACTGATACTCGCAAGTGCTTCACTTCATCACTTAGATGCTGTACCATGTCTGTGTTGCTGAGATCAGATGATCAGAGCTAGATTAGGGCAGGACATGCTGAAAACGAATGAGAAACTGGAGCATGTGTCTGACTAAAAGACTTTGTTACGCACAAAAGACAACGCAGTGACTATTTCCTGTGAAAGTTTGTTCCTTAAGCTCCTGGCTGGACTTGTGCCAATGTGTTTGCTGTCCGTGGACTATAAACTCGCCCTGAACCTTCCCCAGTATTTCCTTATAAATTCTATCATAGAAATAAGGGTAACCTTTACTTTAGTTGAGGAAATTGAATGATATGGGTTAAATAGCGTTCATGTTTCTTCTGATATTGAGTTTATTCATCTGTGGGGTTTGCTTAGTGATGAGGCTGTAGCTGTCTGTGGATCCCAGATCATCATGCTTCCCAGCTATCATGCTTCTCCTCTGTCAGTAGCTCAGATGTAACCTATTTGACAGCATCAGAAGCTGAGACACAAGTCGTCTTTAGCTTCGGCACGACATCAATTCCTTATGCAGTTACCAGAAAGCAAGGATTAAAAAATGAGATAAACACTTGAAATTGAGGCAAAACTCTTCAGAAAGCTGCATTTTTCCCAAAAGTGACCAAAATCAGTGCATTGTATTGCCATGGACAACACCACTGAACTGAGTTATAAGAGGTAAAATTCACGAAACTCATAGAGAATCCCAGATAACTTTGCTAAGTTTTAGTCTGTGTTCAAGCCTTAACCAGGGATTTAAGAGAACCTGTCAACTGTGAGTAACAGTGGTAATAATTATTTTGTGTGCCTGTATCTTTTCTCAGCTTTGATTGTGTCTACTTTGTAAACTCTTCATTACATGGACTTTGCTCTAGGCCTTGTACTGTTCCATGGATATTATTGGCTCACAAGTAACTTGGCTCAGGAGCAACTATGCTAAAATAAGTCATCATTTGAATCTCAGTGTAGTAATATATTTAAGCACATGCTCAGCTTGAAATGAGGCAGCACAGTATTTGGATGCTAGAATATTTGAGAGGAATTTGCTGCTCATAGTGCTGAAAGAAAGGAAAATGTCATTTTTCTCTCACTGTAGTCAGGCAGTCATACTAAAACATGGATTTAAAAAGGCTCTTGCACTATGAAATGTTCTTGTCATTTCCCCTCATGCAAGTTGAGTTTGGGGAAAATAATTTTTATAAAGCAACCGCATTTATCATCAGTGGGAACTTAGTAGGAGACATTGGATTTTTCTGTCTTGCATCTGGACCTGTCTTGCAGTGTTGTGTTATGAGGGCAATTTACCATGTCACATCATAGCAGGACAAGCAGAAAATACAAACCAAAATAAAAACATGATTAGAGACATGAAAATGGACTAGATTTAGATTCCGAAGATCTAAATATCCAGACTCTTAGAGAACCCATTCAGCAGGAGCTGGACTCTGGAAAGACCCAGAATCTGCTTTAGTACGACAACCTTGGAGTTGTCTTGGTTTCTAAGCTGCTACTGGTGGACATAGAAGGAATCAGCTATAACTCAGTGTCTACACCTCTGTTGATGTTACAGACAGGACATGTATGGCTACTACATTTGTACATCCTGGTATATAGCCATGAATCACATTCAGCAGGTGAAGTACTTCACAAAGCTGGACTGTGAAAAGCTAGAAGACAGTCTCAGGCTATGGACCTACTGCTTTTCGAGACTGCTAAACTATATTGATACTTAGCTCAAGTAACACACTAGTACACTAGGCATATGTCCTCACTTGAGTTTCTCATGACCATCACAAACAGAGAATATACTTGTAATCATGGAATTCTGTTAACTTTTGACAGTAATAGCAGTAGAAACTTATCCTTTGGTCCATTTCAGATAACATTTTCTCTTGGCCCAAAAGATATTTTAGATAGAATGAAATTAGGGCAAGTCTGCACTTATATGTAGATCAGTTCTTAATGTTCACTTACTACAGTAAGCAAACTGTTTATTTTAAGTAGGAAAGAAAATGAAAAAGACTAAACAACCAGTCTTCAATTTTCTCTAGTTACTGATGAAGTTAAAGTAGAATCATTTCTAACTGAGAAAAGGGAAGGAAAAGTGTGAGCAAGCACTACAAAGCCCTTTGATATATTTTGTACTTTCAAGGTTAGTTATTTTGCTCTTCTTGAAATTCTGAAGGTGAACTTCTCATTGCATTCCAGATGGCACATCCCAAGTCCAGCACTCTTCCCCCTTCAACCACACAGAATTCTTCATGTTCTTTTTTTGTTTCAATGATAGTATATTGAGATCAAAATAGATTAAATATGTGTAAAATGGAATAATAATAATAAAATGTAATATGTGTACTGTGTCCAGTTCTGAGCTCCCCAGCTCAAGAGGGACAGGGAAGTGCTGGAGAGAGTCCAGCACAGGGCCACCAAGATGATCAGGGGAATGGAACATCTTTCATATGAGGAAAGACTGCGGGAACTGGGGCTGTTTAGTCTGAAGGAGACTGAGGGGAGATCTTATTAACATTTACAAATATCTAAAGGGTGGGTGTCAGGAGGTTGGGACATCCCTTTTTTCTATGGTAGATAGTAACAGGACAAGGGGCAATGGGATGAAGCTGGAATACAAAAACTTCCACTTAAACATAAGAAAAAACTATTTCACTGTTCAGGTGACAGAGCCCTGGCACAGGCTGCCCAGAGGGGTTGTGGAGTCTCCTTCCTTGGAGGTCTTCAAGACCCACCTGGACATGTTCCTATGTGACCTGATCAAAGTGAATATGCTTCTGCAGGGATGTTGGGCTAGATGATCTCTAAAAGTCCCTTCCAACCCCTACCATTCTATGATTCTAGGATTCTATGAATAGGTGACATCTCTCCAAATTTGAAAACACAATGTTTATTGGTGACAAACTTCAAATTAGTCAGTACAAAAAAAGCAAAAAAAAAAAAAATGTAGACCATTTAACATATTATTTTAAAATCACTATTCACAAAGCCAAACAATTTTGAGGATTACCTAGTAGTTGGTCTGTCTTTAAGCTATATGACTAAAGTTTCCATGGCTGAAATTTGAAGATCAGAGTCTGTTTTTCCTCAGCCTGTTCACCTCCCTCCTCCCCATTTCACTTCGGCTGTAAAAGTTTGTGGAAAAACATAAATATTCTTTGTGAAAAAATGAATTACTTTTTTATGGCAGCCCTAAGCTATGAAGGTTGTATTGGCCTGTTTAAGTCCTGATACCTGAGTAACATGAATATGTTAAGTACTTGCTTAAAGTATTGCTATAAGCACATTTAAAATCGTACTCTGAAGGTAAAATTGCTTTCATTTTTAAACTCGTCCATCTGCTTAACAAGAAAGATATATCAGTACTCTGGTAACCAGGGACCCAGGAACTTCAGTCGTAAATCTTTACAATATCCATGTAAATATCTAATTGTCCTTTAAGTCTTTGAAAAAATACAATTTCTAACTATCTAAAATGAGGAAGGATTTTTGTTTCCACAGTACCAAATTCTGTTTCAAGAAGTCAGTAAAAAAATGGAGCAACTGAAAAGCTTGGATGGTTTTGTGTTGTGATCAACAAAGCAACTCCAAGCTCCTTTCAGAATACCTCACATGGATATACGGTGGCTTTTTATCACCTGGGAGGGATTACCTTGTGTTTGTGCACTTTGTGACTTTGCAACTGTAAGTCTCATCAATGAAAAAGCGAGAAATCCCAACAGAGTGTAGAAGAAAATCACAAAAACTGAAGTGGTGGAGACATGTACTGATGCATTATTTAAAATATACAAAAGTAGAAAAGAAAAGAAAAGAAAAGAAAAGAAAAGAAAAGAAAAGAAAAGAAAAGAAAAGAAAAGAAAAGAGAAAAGAAAAGAAAAGAAAAGAAAAGAGAAAAGAAAAGAAAAGAAAAGAAAAGAAAAGAAAAGAAAAGAAAAGAAAAGAAAAGAAAAGAAAAGAGAAAAGAAAAGAAAAGAAAAGAAGAGAAAAGAAAAGAAAAGAAAAGAAAAGAAAAGAAAAGAAAAGAAAAGAAAAGAAAAGAAAAGAAAAGAAAAGAAAAGAAAAGAAAAGAAAAGAAAAGAAAAGAAAAGAAAAGAAAAGAAAAGAAAAGAAAAAGAGAAAAAGAGAAAAAGAGAAAAAGAAAAAAAGATAGTTGAATTTGACAGGAGCTATTGACTTTTGAACTCTTTGAATGATATTATTATTTTCCAAGACAACAATTGCTTCTTGGTAATTTGGATTGAACATTACAGACGGGGAGCCAACATACTTTTTCTTTCTTTTTCTCTGTTCCTTCCATCTGCTCTGTGGATGTTCAGTCTCTTAGGAGAATGAAGTTAAATAAAGAACTAACTGGCATTTAGGACAGGCTAGATAACATGGAAGCAGACAGGAATTGTAGTAAACCAGAAAGAGAATAGCAGATGAACTGATTTATATGTTACTTCCATTTGAAATTCATCTGGGTTTGTTTTTCCTTACTTAATTCTGAGCAGATATAGTTCTTTTCTGTGAGAACAGACAAACATACACAAATGCATTCCATAAAACATATTTGTTTGCAGTTTGGTTTTTTTCCCAGTCATGCTATCACATAAATGTTCCTTAGAATTAACACTAGCTGAAATTGCTGCTTGTTTATTAAAATCACTGCAGAATTAATTACCCAGAGACATCTGAAAATAGGCACATATTTAAAGCAGGTTTTTTTAAAAACCCCAATTTGCTGTGCCATGTATATGTTTTGATTTATATATTGGCCTATATATTGGTTTTTCTATGACCTGATAAGATGATCTTGATGAGAAACAAATGATTAATTACAAGCATTTTCCATAATTTTAGAACAGATTTTACAACTTAAAGATTTCCAAAAAGGCTCCATAGGAAACTATGTCATACATAGTGCACATAGAAATATATATACACACACACAGTCTCCAGGCACTGCAAAACCTAACCCATGCATTCATCCTGGTAAAGAGCTCAGAACTGTTTCAGGGGCCTGAGTTTCACAGATTATTAGAAAGGAGATGCAAAAGAGTGTAAACCTGGTCAGATGAACAAGTTCATGCCATGGGCTAAAAGTTAAACTTGCCAATCCATTTGAGGTCCAGAGTGTTTAGTTGATTTCTGACGACTTATGTCTCAGGAAATATCTTTTTGTCAAATAACTTTAACCATTCAGGTGTTCTCTAGGCAAAGAGTAAATGCATACTTGTCTAACTGTTTTGAATGTCCTAATCCAGTGAGCCTCAGACATTCTGTTCTTTCCTACTAAAGGACAACAGTGTTACAAGGGACACTTGAGTCATGGCACTAGGGGAGTCAACAAAAGGCTCTAGGCCTCTGTTGCAATGGTTTGGGCATGCAGGTGGGAGGATTCATGCATGGAAAATTTATGGAGTTTAGATTAGTTTTCAGGAATAGTGTACCAATGACTTTGAGCCAAGTACTCTGTAACAAAATAGCTCTATGTTTTTTGCTTCTCTTTCTAGCCTAATTTAAATAATTACGGTAAAACAAAGACTTTGCTTGAACAGACCGCTGGAGAATGTGTCTCTCGAAAGGTTGAAGAACATTTGAGCCCTGATTCTCCTATGATGGAGTGGACAGAGCACTGAAAGCACCAGGCAGACCCCTGACAAAAAGTGCTTATAACATGCCATGGGGAGTTTTTAATTAACAACACTGCCACTGACCTCAAGACACTACAATTGAACTCAGCCTTCTGAAGGATGGGAGACAGTCATCTCCCTATACTGGAGATGTTTAAATCATTCCGTATTGAAATCTAGACATTCATGAAATTTTAACAGCAGCCTGGAAAGATTTAAACGTCTCAAATGTCTAGCCAGTGTTACAGAGCAGTCTGAGTGATGGGCAGTGACTTTAGCATCCAAGCAGCATCTGAATGTCAGAGAACAAGATTGCTTTTCCTAATTACTACAGGATTGTGTGTTAGCTTGTTTTGTCTTTGCATCCTTTTGTAACTACCATAGATTAGAGGCAGCATTGCTTTAGAATTATCCCAGGCCAGTGTAATATGTCTTTTAAAATCTTATACTGCTATTTTTCTTCTATTGACTTGTAATTTTAATGCAGTGCAGCATCCACAGTCTGTCACTGAATTTTTTTTTGGCCAGCATCTTGCAAATGCAAAATGATCTGTTGTGACATTCACAGATATTGTTTTCTCAGTGCTGACTGACTCCTGGAGAAAAGTTTTGCTGATGTTATCAACACTGTTGAGAAAATGCAGCCTCTAAGGATGCTTCAGAGGTTTGTTCAGAGTACTCACAGAAGAAAGGTGATCCGAAGTGATTTGTAAAGCCATAGGAAGAGCCATGGAATACAATATCCCTAAGGACAAGTTGGCCTCTTTGGTATCTCCTTCAATGTCTAAATAAGGAACTAGCAAAATATTTTTTGTGTTACAATTTCCAACGTGTGCTCTAACTCCTGAGTGGAATCCATAAAGGAAAAGCTAGTGGGAGATTGCTAGGTGACATTTCAACATGATTTTTGAAAGTATCAGCTATGTTTGGTACTGAGGATTAATATGAAAAATAATGTCTCTCAAAAAAAAAAAAAGTCTTGGAGACTGCCTTAGTCATCAAGAGCCTGCACTCCTTCACCCTTCATTGTTGGAGCCATATCTGTCCACAGCAAGAGACTGACCTCTAAACTTACCCTGTCTCTTTAAATTTACAAGTCTGAATGTGCTTGGAGTTCACGTGGGTTTAGCACAGTGGAATAAGCCCCTTTAGTCTTCAACCTCCTCTCTAGCACCTTTCAATTCCCTGCTTCTTGGAGAAGAAAAAGTCTAACATCAACAAAGGCATCTTTGAGAGGTGAATAAAAAAGAACTCTCTGAGGAACTGAATTTCTCAATAGTTGTCAGGCTAAGACTGTGGTTAAAATGTAATCTTTAATACTCCCATTGTTGTTTAACTGCCAAATGTTTGACTCAGGTTAGGTTGTTTTGTTTGAAGAAAATAGCAACATGTAACAAGCATTATGTAGTCCAAAGTACTTTCTCAGAAGTGATGTTAGGAAAGAAACGATGAAAGAAAACTGATTACCAAGATACAGGAAATCAGTACAGATGGTGAGCTATTGCCTAGACTGTTATACAAACCAGTAAGATGTGACTTACGGGGGACTGACAGATACATATCAAACCATGAGAGGGGAAAAGGAGGAAGATGACATGACATTGGTAACTGTCCTTTTTCTTCTGTGTGGTTAATTATTCAGTGAAGACCGAGGTATTAATTTATTTCTTGCATTTTAAAGAAGTTGATTACAACATTGAAGGATTCATTTAATATAATATGTGAAAACTAAAAGCAACATAAAATCAAATTTAACCTAATGCTGAGGTAAGCAATTCAATTGTCATGAAAGATATAGCTGTGTTCCTCAGCTATGTATATACTGATTTTACTAATGATAATGTTAGGGACAGTAGTAATCGAGCAAGTACTGCTGTGCTTGAAAAAAGTTTCATTTTCACATAAAGATGTTAGAAGTTAAGTTAATTCAGATAAATCTTTGATACTTTGTCTTCAACTCTGACAGAGATTTATATAGAATTAGAACTATAGTTCACATATAAGGGCATTTGGCAAGAATCTGAAAATGGAAGGAAATGTGCAACAGAGAATGAAAGAATAAAAGTAGTTCAAGGGGAACATGGTGAAATGAAATGGAAAGGTCAATTCAAAGGCTTAAAATATTGAATTTCAGATAGCTTTGTTGAAGTTTGGGTAAGGATAGAGGACAATAAATGAATCATGGCGGCACTTCCATATTTAAGAGAAAATAGTAAAGGAATATTGCAGTTAGTTTCCTCAGCACAATTAATAAGAAGTACAGCATATGATATTCTGGCCTTCTAGAAAGAGAAATTTGCAAAGGTGTTTTTATTTAAGGTGTTTTTTAAAATCTCTTTTTGACAACAAACTTTACAAAAAGCTGCTTTATCTATTGGAGTCTCCTGTCACCATTGCAACATCTGTACTGTGGGACTTGGGAATGCTCAGAGTTTCTGATTCCATGTGTCTCAGTCATATTTTATGTCTTTGTCAAGGTGAGAAATGGGCATACATACCTGCCCAAGGCCAGAGATTGTTTGGCTTTAGAACAGAGAAAACCCAGACACAAGGGCCAAAAAGCAGACAGGACTGAAATGCACGCTCCTGGTGGTCAGCTCTCCTGATGTACAGACAGAGCTCAGGGTAGAAGGAGTTAGATGCCAGAGAAAGCTATTTATAGTGATATCAGTCTGGCAAAGCTGAATTAAAGTCTGTGGCACCATTCCCATTTTATCTTATTGCAAAGTAGAATGTAGGTAGGAATTTTAGTTTTTAATAGGTCACAAAAGTATTTTATGCATTTAATATTGCAATTTACACAAAGATTTTTTGAAAACCCTCATTTGGATCTCAAAAGACTTAACAAATAGTGGGATTTTTAGACACAAACAGAAAAGTTAGATATTTTTCTTTGCTGAAAACAAAAGAACACATACACTCTTGCCATATTTACAGGTGGGGTTTTTTTTGTAAAAAAAAGAAATTCAACAGAAGGTGTTACTTATTTCAATCATCTTTACTTTACTCTGCTGCTCACACCAATACTTTCCAAATGGATACTTCAGAATATGTCAAAGTGGCATTTACATAACACTTAAGCATTCTTTTCAGGAGAGGAGAAGGAAGGACATGAAAGCAGCAAGTCTTCCACTCATTCTGAACTCATTTTATGCATCTGACTTTGCTCTCACTCCATTTTCCCCTCTCAAGGACAAACCTTGGTGCTTACGCAAACTGCACTGATATCAATGCACCAAATAATGTTGCTGACTGAATGCAGGTGCTGAAGGTGCAAGGGTAGAAGCCATGTGCAAGATTTTCAAAAAGTTTATTTCTTGGAATCCGTATGTCATCCATTCCCACAGTGCTTCTGAGAAAAAGTTTATTCTTTCTTAAAGATCTGTTCATCCTTTTCTAGGTAAATTTGTATCTTTTCATTAATTTTGCTTTTACATGTTATTTTGGATCTCCACAGCTAGCAGTTGTTTTCTGTTGTTCCTTTCTAAGATATTTTTATGTTGACTTATGGTTTCCTTTTTCTCACCTGTTTATCTTTTTTGAAGGTTATTCCAATAGTCTTCCAATAGTCTTGGAAAGTATTTGCAATTCATTAAGTGGTCAAACAACGTATAATCATACCTGAAAAGTGTAAATTTTATCCTATATTAGAAAATGTTATCCTAATGTCTGAACTGTTATCAGTCAAGAAGAAGTGAGCTCTAAATCCTGGTCTTATTTTCAAGCTACTAAATATATGTCTCCCTGTATCCTTGTAAATGGATAGCCAGACAGATATTCACTGTAGTATGTTTCTCAGTTTTTCTCTCTTGTGAAGCCTACTAATATCACAGGAGAAGACAATAAATCTAGGGAAAAGATCAAGTTTGTTATTTGAAATGAGGAAATAAAATAACACTGTAAAGACTGACAGATGCACTTGTTTGCAGGTCGTGCTAATCATCTACTCGCTGCTTACAACTCCGGCTGCAAGTGGGTTCTGCTGGCACTATATAGCACTTTGGTTTAAGAAGCTAGATGTAAAACCAGAGAGGGATTAGGTGCAGATGTACAGACAGATGTTCTGGAGAGCTTAAGTCGGGATTTACAACTCTCATTGAAAGGACTTATGGGTGTAGATAGTTTCCATTCCCGCAATGAAAATTGACTGCAAAAACAGTATAACTCAAGACATGTGGCTGTCCACAGGTGTGGAGCTATCAGCAACAGATGGAGCGAATACACTTGTCATAAATGAAGAAACTAATTGTAGGACAAAAAAACAGTGTGGCTCTTGGGTAAAAAGGATATACTGCCAGTATATTGTGGATACAATGGGAGCCGTATGAAGTAGAACAAAAAGCGGTCAGAAGATAGATTCTGTAATCTTTAACTAATATCTATTATCTGTTTTGTCAAAAGGATATATTTTCAGAGCTTATACAAAATTTAAATGTCATTCTTAAAGGTGTTGGGCCTGTATAGACATCTATCTATATCTATATCATCTATATCTATATCGATATCGATATCGATATCAACATCAATGTCTATCTCACAGAATCACGGAATCACAGAATGGTAGGGTTTGGAACAGACCTCTAAAGATCATCTACTCCAACTCCTCTGCTCAAACAGGTCCACCTAGATCAGGTCACACAGGAATGCATCCAGATGGGTTTTGAAACTCTCCAGAGAAGAAAATTCTGCACCCTCACTGGGCAGTCCGTTTCATAGCCTGTTCCTGTTTTGTATAGTATTCATAGCATAGTACTAGGAGACGTATGAGAATCCACAAAGGTCCCTTCAGCATTCTAATGAAGCCATAGCCTAATGACCTTGCAGAGACTTCAAGGGCCAGGTAAATCATAGAATCATAGAATGGTAGGGGTTGGAAGGGACCTTTAGAGATTATCTACTCTAACCCCCCTGCAGAAGCATGTTCACCTAGATCAGGTCACATAGGAACATGTCCAGGTGGATCTTGAAGACCTCCAAGGAAGGAAACTCCACAACCCCTCTGGGCAGCCTGTGCCAGGGCTCTCTCACCTGAACAGTGAAATAGTTTTTTCTTATGTTTAAGTGGAAGTTTTTGTATTCCAGCTTCATCCCATTACCCCTCGTCCTGTTACTATCTACCATAGAAAAAAGGGATGTCCCAACCTCCTGATACCCACCCTTTAGATATTTGTAAATGTTAATATGATGTCTCCTCAATATCCTCTTCTCCAGACTAAACATCCTCAGTTCCTGCAGCCTTTCCTTGTATGAAAGATGTTCCAGTCCCCTGATCATCTTGGTAGCCCTGCTGGACTCTCTCCAGCACTTCCCTGTCCCTCTTGATCTGGGGAGCTCAGAACTGGACACAGGACTCCAGATGAGACCTCACCAGGGCAGAGTAGAGGGGGAGAAGAACCTCCCTTGACCTGCTGCGCACACTCTTCTTGATGCATCATCCAAACAGTGCAAATCATATGCACTATTATTTTTTTTTCAATAAACTCATAACTTGTAGAACAATTTCTCTTTGTTTTCATTCACATAGGCCTGAAATTGCAGTTCTTAGGCAAGGAAAAAACTCAAATATGAATTTAAAATGAGTTTTGCCTGCTCAGTCTGTCTCTTGCTGCAGAAAGAGATTGGCTGGGACATCAGGTTGTTTGCACATCTTGAACTTAGCATCTCTGCCTGGTCAAGGCAGCTGTGTCTTCAGCTCAGATGGTCGTAGAGCATGGATTTAGAAAAGATTGGGAGGGTCCACTCTAGCTGTCATTGTAATTAGAGTTTAAGGACTTCAGCTTTTAGACCTAGATATCTTCTTTTATCACTGCCATTTGAATTTTAAAATGTCTTACAATTTTTGTGTATGCCTGAAGAAAGCTATGAGCACGTACATTTACACATATTTTATCTTCATTGCTATTTATAACATAGTTGCTCTGAGTGATCTCAGTCATGGAAAAGGCTGAAATATTTTACATTCCACATTAAATAAATCTTTGTCTCTGACAATCTAACAGAACAGCCTACGACTTACACTGTTTACACAAAACATAAAATGAAAAGGGAGGAGCATTTATATTTGGAAGGTTTCTTCTAATAGCAAGGTAAGTTTGGACTGGGCCTGTGAACTGTGTTCAGCAGAGAGTGTAGTGTTAGACTTGCCTTGATTTTGTCCAGGTATGGTAACTGCAGAACTTTAGGGAAATTTCATAGAAAAACCAGGATGCAACAATTTTTTTTTTATTACTCTTTTTTTTTTATAAGTGGCTTGGGTTAGAACATCAGTGCATCAACTTACTTTTTTTATCTGTTCACCTTATGCTTAGACAGTAGTGAACTAATTGGGAATGCAGTTGAAAAACAAAAAGTTGCAAGGGTGACAGAGACAGGAGCACAAGGAGGGAAGGAGAGAAAATCCTATCACCATGAAGCACTTGTGAGGGGAGAAGCAATAGGAAGAATGGAGGAAATGGCTCATTAGCACGAGGAAGCTTAAACTTCAGCCAGCCCTGTAATGACACATCAGTGCCTTTTAGCCCTTGCTGCTGAACTTGCTGAGATCAATTTCAGCTCCTGCTGTTTGAAAATATATCATTAGAACTCTTAAAAAAAAGAGATATTTTGACCTAAGTAGCTATTTTTTCCAGAGACCTTTTTTCTTTGAAGAAAACCTTGGAGTGTCACTGAGAGTCTCCCTGCTGTTAGCTCCTGTGTCTTTGGGCTACCCTGCTATCTTCCTATACTGCTGTGCTTCCACAGACCACACAGTTAGTGAATGGGATGAACGGGTTAAAAACCTTCATCTGGGGATGGTGATCCCTCTACTGTGCACTTCTCCTCCAAGGAATTGTATGTTCCTCAGTGGTGACAACACCTACTCCCCTCCTCCCTCATTGTAGCAGTAAGAAGTAACACCTCTGCTAGTTCTTGAAAGTTGGTAGATGAGAAAAATAAAGAAGGACCTGATTGCCCAGATTTTTAATAAGAATTGTAATAAGATCGACACAGTTGAAAAAGTTGTCCACAGAAAGGATATTAAGCACATCACATTCTGTCTTTTGATCAAAATCAGGTAAATTAGAAACTCTTCCAAAGTGGGAGACTAGTGGTGGGACAGCTGAAGTACCATTTTTAAGTAGCTCTGTTATAATTTATGATCACAGACGAGTGGAAGCTGAAAGTCATTCATATCACCCTTGACACAAGAGCAACAAACCTTGTTAGTGTGTATCTGGAGTTAGATGTTTTTAGCCATTGATTTCATGTATGTGTCATTAATTTAAAACCAAATTGTGTTTTGAAACTCCTCTGTTTCAAGCATATGTTTGCCAAAGGCACTTTAAAACCTATACATAGTTAATTTTCCACATAAACTGTGGATAAATGTGTCAAAACTATAATATAAGGATATGTCTTTTTAACAAGAGGAATCTATATGAGGCTCCTGAAATGGTACATGTGATAACCTGAGAACACCGAGGATGCAGTGACCCTTCATCACATTGTTTTGCACAGGAACATCCTCAAATACTTATTATGTTGCAGGTTCTGAGTTTAACTTGATTGATACAGTTCCCTGGTAGAAGAAAAGGTCAAAAATTAGTCCCAAAGACTTGACCCTGCATCTTTTGAGAGGATGTGCATGGCACAACTGCCAAACGTCACTATTGACCCAGAACTGGGATACAGTGACGTAATGGTATTAGTAGGGAAAATCATTCTATGAAGGACATATTTTAAATCATCTATGAATTAACCACAGATTTAAGTTGCCATTGCTATTGCTGGAGATGTTGGGATGAATATACTGCCAGTTAAAAACCAGAAAATATGTTATTGCCAGAACGAAAAATTTTCATGTAATAAACTCACTTTACTGGATTCACATTTTATTTGCACTTCAGAGGCTTTAAACTTCCTGTTTCTTGAGGAAGTAATACATTTGGGAAGCTTCTGGTGCAGAGGGTTAGATAAATGAGAAAGTTTTAATGTTTTGTGGCATTCACATTAAGAATAATACTTTCATTAGTTCTACAGACAAATTATACATTTCAAGGCTGTTTTGTGTTATATTTCAGTGTATCAGAGATCTAAGCTTCCCCTGAGAAATGCACTGGCAATGCAGATTAGATACTTCAGATGAAAAAGTACAAATGAGAACAGTTTGTAGCAGTAGAGATTATAAGTTCAGCCTCAGGTAAAAAGCCTTGTGGAGTTATATTTCCCATGGAATTCCTTTTACTGTTCCAGGAGAATATTGCACCATTTGCATTACAGGCCATGCTGTATGTGGAAAGTATGAAATAGGAGTTCTTTCCACCTGCACCACTAGCCAGAAATTTCAATGCTTGTGCTTCTTAGAGCATGATTTGAAAAAGAATTTCATTAGCTGTGACATGAACATAGTATTAAGAATACTATCCCTTAATGGCATTGATCTCTCTATTAATCTGTCTTGTAGAAATAGATTTGCAACCACTTTATTTTTGTATTTATTTAGAAAACCATACATTTCGATCAGCCACTGCACATCCCGGAGTCTGTAAAGATAAATATGCAGATACAAAGTTAACACAAATTATTGTGATGACCAGCTAAAATTATTTAAGAATTTCTTCTAAAGATGACAAGTGTGTGTTGTTGAAACACAGAAATTTAGACTCTTCTTATCGTGATAGTAACAGGCAGAACCAAAGGCAATGATTGATAAGTTAGAGGAGAATCGCTGTAAAGCAGTGTCACCAATTTGTAGTAGATAAGAATCACAGAATCACAAACTCTTAAGGGTTGGAAGGGACCTTGAAAGATTGTCTAGTCCAACCCCCCTGCCAGAGCAGGACCACCTAGAGTAGGTCACACAGGAACTCATCCAGGTGGGTTTTGAATGTCCCCAGAGGAGACTCTACAACCCATCCGGGTAGCCTGTGCCAGTGCTCCCTCACCTGAACAGTGAAGAAGTTATTCCTTGTGTTTCTTAGGAATCTCTTATATTCCAGCTTGTACGTGTCAACTCAGATCATCCAGGCAACACCAGTCCATCAGGTAGGACCTCAGGGAGCCTACTTGAGGACCTCAAGGTTGTGGCTTGGGGTGGAGGGATGAAAATCTTCCTACTGAGCACAACATGAAGGCAAGCCTTTCCCCAGCAAAGGAGGCAGTACTCCCACAAAACCTTGGTGTGATCTTGGCCAGTCAACAGTGAGCTTCAACTGGGTCTGAATTAGAAGGGCTAAAGGAGCAATGCATGTGTAGAGCTAATTTGCATGGTATGTTAGCACAGCCCTAAACTGCTGAAAATTAAGTCACTTTCCCATAATTAACTAAAAGATAAGCTTTTAATACAGTGTGAAAAAGTTGCAGTAAATTGTGGTACCAATAACATACACTGCTACTTACAGAGCTAAGGATCCCAAGAGGTTCTCAAAACATCAGAATCTTTCATTTTATGTTGCAAAAGATAACGGCTTTATTATAGCTCTTACTACTTGTAATTATCTCTTTAAATAACTGTAACACTATGCAAGGTCTTGTAGACATTTTTAAAGGCTGCTCTCCTGCAAATCTTGCATGAATATGCAGCAATAATCTGTAAATTTCTGTGCATTTTAATAAATGCTACAGTATACCTCTCAACTGCAGATTATCATCATCTTCATATGTACTTCAACACATATTCATTTGTGTTCATCTGTTGTTCACACTACTGACTTCTGCTGTTCCAGAGATATTCTTCAGTGATTTAAGATCTTCCAGTGGCCTTTGCTCTTAACATGATATGAAGGATATCATGAGGAAAAGACAGCTTTCATGAAACTATACTCTCTATGTAATGACTGACATATCCAAATGCAGGTATCTATATGTAGATCTTTATGCTCCCGTTGTAGTCAGTGAAGATCTAGTCAATATGGGAAGGTGCTAGCTAGCTAGTCAATTAGTGCTAGCATCAGAAGAGTTGAATCATTCTCCAGCAGTCATAAAACATACCTGCTTCCTCCAGAATTACTTTCTAAAATCATTAATAACCTGAGGGGGAGCCCAGATGAAGCTCCATCTGTAGCAGAAAATTGAATTTACCTTTGATTTCTCTCTGATACTGAGGTGCAGAATGACTTTGTGTGTCCTGAATTGAACAGTCCTACCGTGTGAAATATGATGGATACATCTCAACTGATATTAGCAGTGGTTTCTGGTGCTTACTAACGGACAAACTATGCCCAGGATCTACTTGCGGGGCTGCTAATTGACCTGAGTCAAATCTGTACCAGGACAACTGAATAGGTACAGAGCCGAGGTCCAGTCATGGGGAACACTACCTGATGCTTTTTAATTTCCTAGCATAGATAGAACTACTATATGTGGTAATTCAGAAAAGCATTACTTTTTACTCTGAGCCTTCTGTCTGTGTTAAGAATCGATGAGCACAGCTAAGTTCTGTAACAAGGTCATCATAGTTTTTACCTTTAATTATGCTCATCGTCTTCCCTTGTCCATGTTTCCTAATGAGGAGAAAATAAGCCAACCTTTGAGTGTCATCAGATATTTAATGAGAACAAAGTTTTTGATAGCATCCTCCAGCTGATTGGGAGCAGTTGAATCCATTGAAGCTGAAGGTTAATGTTTATATGGCCATTCATTAGTCATGGTCTACAAAGTAGGTAAGGCATTGGGCCATGAAAGTATTACTGAACTCTGACCAAAGGCCTCCTAGGGTAACACAGATGTTTTTCATCCTTAGTGGTCAAACCAGGCTAGAGATGACACTAACCAGATCACTTCGTACATGGCAACAGCAAAGAGAAAGATTGTGGTAGCCAAGTTTTAGACATTTGCTTTCCCCCAAAAAGCTTTTGAAATCCTGGAGAAGGAAAGCCAAAAAGGGATTGTGAATCAATTTGGCCATAAACTTACACATAATTCTAAAAAGTGGGCATTCCCATTTTAAAAAAAACATCTAAAGCACATTGTAAAATACCTGCTTTCTCAGCTTATCTTAGTCTTCATCAGACCAAAGCTGCAGTAACTGAAAACCCACCTTAAACTACAGTGATTGCTTGTCAAGATGATTTTCCTCAAACTCATCTCAATCTCACAAGAAGTAAACTGCAGACACTGTGTTTACATTGCAGGGATCTAACCTTACTAACACTAATGCAAGCTATATTTGATTTACCTGCATCCAGCTGCCATTTGTGTACACTATAAATGCATTATATCCTTGGAATGTGCACACTACAACAATTAAATGTTTTTTACATTGTGGAGCTTATTTCCAAACAATTCTGTGAATGTTAAAATTACCAATGTATACAAAAAAAGAATAAATGTCATCTTGATAGATAACTATCGAGGGATATTAAACATGATGCTCCAGATAAAGTTTTAGCTCATAAAGGTCCTGATCCAGATTGCTGGAATTTAACACAATGTGATACTGAAAGGGTCATTCTGTACTTGCCAGGGTTTTAGTGTTCCCAGAAGCTCTCACAACTGGCCTCTGTTGAAGTCAGTCTTTAGACTGATGATGAGCACTCATATTATTTTCTAGGCAAAACAGCATCCACTTTTTCCACAGACTCCTTTCCCTCACATTCCTAGTGGTTCAGTAGCCTCACTAGCACTATAGCAAAGTTCTATTAAAACAGTATGTAGGCACAGATGTAGCTTGGACCAGCCAGCTTGAGTAAAGATGGTAGGGATAAGTTAATGCAGCTGGCATGCTACTTCAGAAACAGGTGCTGCAAGTTAATCAATTGGGCCCTGGGTGATCTCATGGGCAGAAGCAGCATATAAGGAGGTAGCTAGCAAAGGAAGGGTGGCTTTGAGTCAACTCTGGTGGTTGTGCTATGTTGCCTGTGTATGTCTCTGCATGTGCATTACTTAGACTCTCTACGTCTTCTACTGAATATTGCCTGCGCTACTACAACAACAGTAGGTTTGTATATTGTAATATAGCAGAATATGTTTATTTGTTATGTAAATAAATATAGCTAAGAGGAAAATGCTATTAGGAAGAATCCTGAGCCATGTTTAACTTAAAAGACAGGAAGTAGTAAGTTTCAAAAGATAGTCTTCATTCCTTGAAAGTTCAGGAAGTTAAAACTTTCAGCTCACTACAGTCAGTAGCAAAGCTTCTGAGGTGTACCATGAGGTCATGTACATGCCATTGGCCTTCTTTGCCATCACCTAAATGAATGTTTCTAAAGCACAGCATACATAGGAATAACAGTAACTGCTTTTGGGTAGCTCCTTTAGGTGTCTGTGTCATCTGCATGTGATCTATCTGGTAGAATCCTGAGGGAGAGCTGGTAATTTTGACATTTCTGTAATCTTCCAGCCAAGGCAACTGAATTACTATTTTTTAAAAAATATATCCATAAATCCATTTAGATACATAAAAAATATCTCAGTCTTTGTTGTCATCTGACATAGTATGATCAGCTGAAGACTTCAAGAGCTTGTCTGAAACCAGGCTTAACCCCAGGGTTATGTTATTTCACTGTTGATAAAGAAAAGCTGAAATATAAATACATAAACTGAACAGCTTTTGTCATTGATTCCATTATTGTAACTCCCACTCCTATTGCTCTTGTAAAATAATGAATCATCACCAACTTTTTGAAAAAGAACATGTTCTTTCAGCACCAGCGTGATTTTCTCATCAAGGGCTTATTCATTCTGAATTGTTAGTATAACCTTCTGTGCATTTTTATGATTACACTCTTTTTCAGAAGGTTTTATGCTGCGACTTGCTGGCAGTAGTAACGATGGAAGGCTAGAGTCATTTTCAAAAGACAGATTTTTATAGTATGCTTACAACTGATGCCATTCCATTTGTGACATAAATGTATGGATTTACCTACTGCTGTTTTTCTCAGCATTCGTTAAGTGGGAAATTGCATACACTGGCGTGTGGTCTCACAGAAGTGTTACACATAAAAATCACACATACACGTTTTTGGATAACTTGCATAATTTAATTCAATATAAATCAATGCATAAAATCTCACACATTTTTGAGTAATGCCCTGATCTATTTTTACATGACCTCCTTCTTTTCTGCTGCATGATCACTGTACAGATGCTGGTAGAGAACACCATTCACTTTCTGAAATATATTTGAGATTTAGACATTTATGGCACAATAAATCTCAAAGATCTATAAAAATTGAATAGGCATAAATTACTGCTGAGAGAGGTAAATTAGGTTAGTAGCTGCTTAACTTTGAAAATGTGATCTTTGCTTCTGATGTTTACTGTTTTTCTTATGATTTTGTACAGATTTTCTCCACTAATGTCCGTGTATTGCTTTTGAGCTCTGTTTCCCAAGTTCATGGAGAGAGGATTCCTGGCTCTCCCAACTGTTTTCATGTGATGCTCTGAGCATTCCTCCAGATGGGAAGTGAGAGGCAGTCACAATCACTGTCTGTGATTGTACACATCTCCTCTGTGCCTTGGAAAAATTAAACTGCTGGTGACAATTTAAGGTAATGTGCAAGTCCTTATTTCACCTTATGTGTTTTGACACTTATGACTTGCTTGAACCCAAATTAAAAACAGGATAGTCAGCCAAAGTTATCTCTATTCCATAGAGAGAAATTGATGTTTTTTCTGTTTTGGATATCTACTATAAAATAGCATGAATTTAACCTTACAAATCCCACAAGCAACTTTAATTATAAGGAGAAATAAGAGTGACTAGGTGCCTGGTTTTGCCTAAGGTAGTTAATTTTCTTCTCATTAGCTGGTATGGTGCTGAGTTTTCGATTTAGTGTGAGAATAGCGTTGATAACACACTGATGTTTTAGGACAAGCACTACTTAGCAACAACAAAGTGAAGGATTTTTCAGTTTCCCATGCTGTGCCAGCTAGGAGATGCACAAGAAAGTGGGAGGGAGCATGGTCAGGACAATTGACCTCACCTAGCCAAAGGGATATTCCATGCTATAGAACATCATGCTGAGTATATAAACAGGGTGAGGAGTTGGCAGTGAGAAGCAGATCATTGCTCAGACATCGATTAGTGAGTGGTGAGAAACTGCATTGTGCATTACTTGGGTTTTCCTAAGGGGATTTTTTTCCCTTATGGTTTTGGATTTTTTTATTATTATTATGCCTAAAGGTGGCAGGGACACAAATGACCAAAACAGATGCATGAAGTGGGAGACAGTCCTAGATGCAGCTTGTGGTGCTAGGACAGTGAGTACTTTGACACCCAAGTTAAATCAATTGCTGAGATACAAGAGGATAATATATCTGCCTGAGATACAGGTAGGAGAGAAAAAAATTGTTCATTTAAATCTCTCAGCCAAATGCTCTCAGGTTTACTTCTCCAGGTTTACTCTGGAGACTTCTTTACATCTCATTTTCTGAATACTCTATGAAGAGAGGAGGTGAGTAATTCGGGAGTGAAAAGTCCCTAGGCAGCAAGTTACAGGATTAAACATTGTAACATAGAGCAGGTTGATCCCCTAAAATCTTTAATATATCTGAATTAACGTTATTAAGATCAGTAGTGAATCCTTAATTCTTGGGACATGCCAACAGAGCACCAAATGTGTTTACTGTTGGGTTTTTTTCCCTCCAATTGTTATTACCTTTTTAAGGTTTAAGCCATGCCTGCTCTTCATCACATTATTTTGATATAGAATAAATATATCAAAATTTGGTTAAATTTACCCAGGTTCTGGATCAGAAAATCCTCTGCATGCAGAATGGCATAGAGAAAATCTGAAGCAGCTGCACTGATTTCTCACTGTTCCCATATAGCTGACCTTCTTGTTTCCTGAAAGAGACGTAGAAAAAGGTCCTTGGAACCTATCTCTTATTTGAATGCAGAAAAAACCCCTTAAAATTGTGTTTTGTATTGCTTGTTCTTTGTCTTTAAGATAATTAGATAAAGAATTCCTATGAAACTACACCATTTCTTTGCATACTTCTCTCCAAACACAGCTACTGTTTTCAAACTTTACCACATAAACTTGGGAATGATTAAATGGAAATTTTTGAGAGGAATAGGTCTAGTGAGGATGTCTGAACGCAAGAGCTTAGAAGCCTTCTTGATATTAACTGTCCAGATAGGTCAAAAGACTGCAGTCAGTGTGCTCATGAGCCCAAGTGGCTGAACTCCACAACAGACATAAAAAGATGATTTTCCATTTGGAGGTTTCCTAAAGCCCTCATGAGAAGGTTGAGGTGGACAGGGCTGGAAAGGACACTTCTAGATCCTGGAATGAGGAAGAGATGGATGATGATGTGAAGGCAATGACTCATGCATGGAAGAATAAGGAGTAGCATATGGTCCTCAGACACCTGTGGAAAGATGGGTAACCTAAGAAACTACTCTCCTTTTCTTTCTTTTAAAAGCAAATGGACTAGAATCTAACTCTAAGATATATATGGCAGTGCCATTAAAATCACAATAACGTGTTGTAATTTAGGTTAGAAGACATCTATGGAGAAGTTGCGAGTTTAAAAAAAACCCCGTATCTGAGGCAACAAATGCCTCTGAATCTCTCCCTCTTGGCCAATATGATTTTGAGAACCATTTTCATTAAAATGCAGACAGAAAATATTCTATGTGGTGGAAGAAATCTGTCAGATTTCTAAAAATGTTTGGGTAGCACTTCTGTACTCTGTGCCAGTTAACAAGGAGAAAATTAATTTTATCCATACATTAGTACCAAGATTAAGACGAAAATCTATGTGATTTTATTTAGCCATTAAGTGAAAATATTGAAAAAATAGGTTATCATAGCACGTGATATGAAGGCAGATAGGGAGTGTAGAGTCTTTGATTATGCCTCAATACATATCTAATGCTAACAGGAGATTCTGGTCTAGATTTTTGTTTACTTTCCAAAATTAAGAAATGTCTTTAAATCCAATAAAAACCACTCTACTGTAAAGAATTTTTGTGAAAATTATTAATTTTCCCTTTATTCTTGGAACCAGTTATTTGAAGCTAGAGACCTACTAATCTCCCTAGTCTGAATATATTCACTGAGTCAGTGGCCTGAACACTTCCAGGCCAAAGTGCACTCATCACTTAACACAGAATTCAAATCCTCTGTCCCAGAAAGGGAAATCTTGCAGTAGCTTGTGCTACTCAGAACAGAAAAAACATGAACAGGAGAACTATTCTCTGCTTGTTTAAGCACAAGTCCCTTAAATATCTGAGGAGAAGGAAATATTGTGTGAGTAATAGAAGTTTAAATAATTTCCTAGCTACTGTTTATTCAACAAATATAAAAATAATAGGTTATATTTTAATGAGCAAAATGTGAGACAGCCCGACACACAGTGATGATGTTACAGCCTGGACCTCTAATACCAGAACTGTGGTAGGGAAACCCTGAAATTGGAGTGTCTTTTTTATCCTTCCAACTCCAATAATTTACTTCTAAAGTTCATGTAGTCCAGTGATTATTTGCATGACTAGAAGTCTCCAAAGGCCTTACTTTCCATGCTGCAGTCTCACAATGACTTTTGCAGGTTTGGTCTGGAAATTTGCAACACCCTGTTCTTCCACAGTTACTAACAATTTGTTTTGCTGATGAATAGCCACAAGAGTCTAACAATTTGGAGAAAGGTTGTGAATGTCTCTTGAACCAAATAAAGGTTATCTCTGTGTTACTTGCTTCCTTGCTAACTGTATATCTTTGTAAAATACACTGTTGACAACTTTAGAGAGTGGTGTTTCTGGAAAGTGAAACAGTTGACAGACTGGATGGGTAGTGCTGCATTTCTGTTTCAGGCAGCATAATATGCAGGCAATGGCCTAAAATTTCAAAAGTGACCAGAGAGATTTTGAGTGGCCTTTTTTTTTTCTTTTTTTCTTTTTATTTTTTCTGTTTTTCTTTTCATTTTTTCTTTTATTCTTTCTTTTTCTTTTTTCTTTTTTTTTTCTCTTGTCCAACATGAGAGATCTTAAACTATATTTCTTCTCAGAGAGGAACAGTTCAACCAGTACTGGGGAAAGAAATCCTTTCATCCTTCAAATCAGGTGCTCACAAGTTCGTGCTGCCCAAATCACATCTTGCTTTTGTCATCTAAGGTCAAAATATCTGAAGTGTTAAAGCTGGCTCATTGAGTGCTTATGACATCAGTTCATTGGAGTTGAGTATAGAAGATATGATGTGTCACTTGGCTCATTAGGAAAGCCAAAACAAAACCTTTGCTGTTCTTTGAGTAAGAAACACTACTCATGGTGCTAGATTTTGGGTTGTTTTCAGGTGATTTTGCCCACCAAAATAACTTGTGTAAGAATGAAGTAAACTTGCCAGCTTTCATAGCCTTTTGTGACACTTCTGAACAGCTCAGCTACTCCAGCACTTCAGTACTTGTGAAACACCTATACTGGGGAGATAAGGGAGAAGGTGAAGTGCAGAAAAGATAAAGCAAGGCAGGGAAATGAAAGAAAAGGAAAGGTAAGAATAAAAATGTAAGGCTTACGCACTAAAAATAGGAGATAGATAGAAGATAGTAGAATGCATTTACTTTATAAATATAATGAATTTCCCCCAATATTTATTAAGTTTTCAAAATGCACAACTACCTCAAAGTTTTCTATTTAGCAATATTTTAAATCTATAAGTGACAGAACAAATATAACCCATGGGCTAAACTTCTGTAACAGTTCCAATTTATAGATTTTTCCCTCTAAATGCATGACAAATACGATGAGGATGCCAAATGAGTTGACTGGATTCATACTCAAGGATTTGTTTATTATTTGTTTCTTTAAATTAGAAGTAGATAGACGATAATGAAAGCTCAGTTCAATGAACAGCTCTGAAAAAAATCTAAATTTAATAGTGTTACTTATCAGACAAAGAAAAAGGTTACTCTGAAACTTTTAAAAAACAAATCTTATTAACACTTAAATGATTAGAGTGATGACAAATAATTACAAGTGTTTTAGTGCTGCAGCTGAGTAGATTAGCATATGCTAGCTATAACTTGCATTGTTTCATAGACAAATGCTGTTATAATTTAACCTTCATTCTGTGAAAAAGTGATTTTTTTTTTTAAGATGAAAGCTCACCAAACCTTAATTTAACTCTTTAGATTTTATTATATTTTCCTTTACTTACCATAGAATCAAAGAATCATAGAATGGTAGAGTTTAGAAGGGACATTTAGAGATCATCTAGTCCAATCCCCCTGCAGAAGCAGGTCCGCCTAGATCAGGTCACACAGGAACGTGTCCAGGCAGGTCTTGAAGACCTCCAAGGAAGGAGACTCTACAACCTCTTTGGGCAGCCTGTGCCAGGGCAGCCTGTGCCAGGGCTCCCTCACCTGAACAGTGAAATAGTTTTTTCTTATGATTAAGTGGCATTTTTTGTGTTTCACCTTCATCCCATTACCCCTTGTCCCGTTGCTAGCTACTATAGGAAAAAGGAATATCCCAACCTCCTGTCACCCACCATTTAGATATTTATAAACGTTACTAAGATCTCCCCACAGTCTCCTCCAGACTAAACAGCCCCAGTTCCCGCAGCCTTTCCTCATATGAAAGATGTTCCAGTCCCCTGATCATCTTGGTGGCCCTGTGCTGGACTCTCTCCAGCACTTCCCTGTCCCTCTTGAGCTGAGGAGCCCAGAACTGGACACAGGACTCCAGATGAGGCCTCACCAGGGCAGAGTAGCATACTGCCTGATTAGGAAGGAACTTAATAGGTTCCAGAGGAACCACAAGGATCTCAGTTCTTGAATTTGAGATGAGATTATAAAAAACCATTACAATAATTTCAAACTGAAATGTACTAATAAATATAAGTAATTGTTATTTCAGAATTACTTAGCTTCAGCATTCAGACAATGAGCATTCTTCTAATGTCTTTGTGATATGTTAAAAATCTTCCGATCTTCAGCTCTGACGTGCTTGCATGTCTCTGTGACTTATATACACTCTTTAGATAAGTTTTATTGATTAATAGCAACTACAGATTTTGTTTTGGTTTGTATAGAATATATAACTAAGATTTTTTTATATCAACACAAGTATTTTAATTTTAGATTTCTATCAAAAGATAAGGATGTGTTAATATGGTAGCCCTAGTTTCCATCTCACCATGATGACAGGCATTCACTATTGCTTCATCTTATAATTCTTTATACACTCATCCAGCATGATGATGTTTCCTTGAAACCCTTGTTGAGATATTGTTTCCTGACCTCCTATATAAATATCCATGGAAAAAAATGAATTTCCCTATTTTCTAAACACTAAGGTGCCAGTTACAAAGATCAGCTTTAAAAAGTTTAACTTTCTGTGTACCGTGGACATGGACAGAATGAAAAATGCTTTGTTGCCACTGAGAAAAATGGCTATCTATACTTAAAATAAAGGAAAGCATTTGTTAAATCTCTTCTCCTTTTATACAACAGGAATGATAACTTTCCTTTCCTTGAGTGTCCTTGCTGTTCCTATGAATGTTTCCTTCTGAGGAATCTAAAGTGGACTCTCATCTAGTATCTCATCTTGACTTTAACAACCACAGAGATTTTCATCACTGTCTCTAGGTTTTTACCAACTGTAAATTATTTATCTCCTTATTTGTATAAATTATTCTCAATTTCATTGCTTATTTCATCACTGATATTACTATATTCCTACTCAACTAAAGTTCTTTTATAGTGAAATAAGGCTTCTATGATTCTACTATTCAAATATGAAGAATAATTATGGAAGTGTTAATTATCTTGTCAAGTATTTCTAACACTTCCAGATTCCCAATTACTCTCTTACATTTGATATAAATAAATGTTCCCTTCCATTTTATTATGCTTATATTTATTTTTGCTTCAGGGAATCGAACTTTTTAAAAGTCTAAGAAATTAGGATCTGAGGATATAAACCATTAATTCAATCCCATTCTGTCTTGACTCATTACAAAACTTTTTACTGTTTTACTTGGCAACACTTAGATATCCAATAGGAATAATTTCATATTTTCTTACATGAAATTACACTAGCTGCTTCATGAGCTATTAACAGATTTGCCTGCATATCTGTTATATGTTACATACTGTTATTATTAAAGATACTTTTAATCCTAACACCGTTGTTAATTTTGCTACTTGAGAATTTCTCTTTTCTAGAGTTTAATAAGTAAATTGACAGAATCATGTGTCACCTGAATTTATCATCTGGACAAAATTCTAACCAATAATCTAGAAGAGGAATTTTCCACCAAAGATAAAATAGAAAAATGTACTCTGAGCATATACAATAGAAATGATCTATATTGTCAGTAAGAATACATGCAAAATATTGGAGCTGGTGATGCCTTTAAAGCCTTGAGCATCTTAGTCTGGGAAAAACGTCAGAAGTCATGTAGAGTCCTTTCAGAAATAAAGCCCCATATACTCCAGTTAAGTCTACAGTAGTTAATTAAAAGAAGTAAAGTAAATTTGTAACTTATCCAGCCACTTAGGTAACCTGACTCAGAATGGCCAATACCTATACTTTTGGCTTTTCTTACCATTCAAAACAGGGGTCTATTTTTAGGCCACCTATTGAAAATGGTGTCTTGTTTTAATACTGAAATGAGTGTGGAAAAGATTTGGGAAACACCTTGTAGGCTGGTGCCAGAAATGTGCCGAGGGCTCTCCCAGCAGTTTGTTACTGTGGGCAATCCTCTTCTGTTACCCAAGAGCACTACCAGGCACTGGGTTTATCCATTCCTGGAGATATGATTATTCCTGCACATCCTCTTCTCCATTTCATTTCGGACTCACAAGCATCTCATTCACAAGTAGCCTCTTTGATATTAGCAAAGTAGTGATTTAAATGAAAGCAAGCCTACGTAACGAAACTTGGGAGTGAGCAGGAATATGTTCTTAACAAACAATTGGTTCCTAAGGGGTCTGGTTTTTATTTCCCATTAGCTGTTTAGGAAGGAAGAGACAATGACACAAAGTTAATAAAAAATATGTGAAGAAGTTCTACTTATTTTCAGTATCTGATGTCTATCCTTACCATTAAACAGCTTTTTTACCCTAAATATCCTTTACTGCAACTTAAATCTATTCTTTGTGCGAATCATAGATGTAGATGCACATTATTCACCTCTCTGCAGTATTCCTTTAGATATTCAAATATTATTCTCACTTCTATCAAACTCTAGGCTCAATATCCTCAGTTCTTTTATTTTTCCTTATTGGGCATGTTTTCCAGACTTTTACTAACTCCATTGCTCCCTGCAAAATCTCTTCCAATTGGTTTTTTTCTGGCTAGATTATTTGGTACATACATGGACACAGCAGTTCAGCCACAGTCTTAACAGCTCTGAGTAAAGAGGAAAGATCAATCACACATTTGAGTGGTTGAATTTCTGCTCATGCACCTCTTTATCTTTTATACAAAAAAGAATCTCATATTCAGATTATAATTTTCTACAGAGTCTAGATTCTTTTCTGGAGAGCTTCCACCTGGCCTAAAGAGACAGTATTGCACAGTGTTCTTCCTGCAGAGCATTTCCTTTGTGAATATTACACCAGTGTGTGTGTTCTTCCTTCTATCGTAGTGTCATCCACAATGTTAATACCAATGCTGAGGAAACTATTCCTCAGTGCTCAAGGCTCAACACAGTAGCAGTCAGATGCAACAACGTGGACTTAAAAGACAGTCACATATAAGTGATATGCACTTCCATATCCTCATTGCATCAGAAATGAGGGATTTTACAGCAAAAATAATCATCCAGCTGAACAGTAGCCAACTAAAAATTAATCAATAAAGGATGATTCTTATCTACACAACTGATATACACCAAACTGTAACATTAACCATATCACTTTCTGCTCATGTGATTATAATGTAACAAATATAACAATAATAATTAATAATAATGGTATGTAATTATAACATAATTATATTATGGCAATTTACAATTTTACATATCAATTAAAATAAGTTATATTCTAAAAGATAATATGATATGAGGTATCATTATACATAATATCATGCAATAATGTTATAATGTTTATATAATACAACACATACATATATCAATATACATATTGATATATAATTCTAATACCTCTGGATTTGTTAGCATCCATCATTGGATACATAGGCTATAAAAGTAAGTTAAACATTTCAAGGATCCTGAAGCCAGCAGCACGGTTTATGTCATTTGGAGTACTAAATCATCCTAACTTCCAGAACAGGATGGTGAAGTTCAGATTGCCTATTAGAAATGGTCCTTGGCACAGACTTGCTCCTGAGTCATGCCTAGGAGTAGTTTGGGAGATGCTTGATTATCAGGCAGAATCATGGCAGGTTATTAGTTGCAGATGTACTAATAAAGTTTCAAAACCAGACAACTTCTCTCTCTTATCTCATGTTCTAGCCACGATTGTTCAGAGGTTTAACCCATTCTTCTGCAATTGGATTTACAGTATCATGGCGTTGTGTCATGATAACTATTGCAGATTGTGTAACCTCCATTTTACAGAGTAGCCCAGTACCTCAATTCAGGATTCAATTACATGCTGAATGAATACATTGTAAACAAGTAAAGAGTGTATCTGATTTTAATGTTTCTCTTTAAGGTACTTTTTACCCAATTGTAGGTGCTAAGTGAAAGAAGCTTACTCTGAAACACCATGTTTTATATCACCAGTATCTATCTCATCATAGACTAGATTGTGATAACTGTCACATTCAGCATGATCTGCAATTATTTACATTTTGTGTTCTCATGTTGTTTGAAGATCCATGTCAGTGAGCACATTATGGCGGTGTTTAGGTAACACACATGAAACTGGGAAATTCAGAAATAACAGTCAGAGATAAAGAAATAGCAGTTAAAAGAACAACATCATAACAAAGAGAATCTTAATGAATGTCTGTTACATCACACCAGCTAGTATATTGAATATTTAGACAAAAAGTTTAGGCTATTTCAGCTACTTACTATCCTGAATAAGCCCAACGGTCTGAGTGTTTGCAGGGTCAGGGCTCCTGCCTGCATTTTACTATGACTGTCTTGGGAACTATGAATTCCATGGGGTTCATGTGTTTAAAAATTTCTGTGATTTTCATCATGTTGAGATAGTTGAGATATTTGTGGATGGCTGGACGTAAATTTAATCAGCTGTACTAACTTAACTGAGAACCCTTGAGTGCTGCCAAATTAAACTTTGGGCTGAACAGATCGTTGATAGAAGAAATTCAGCCAAAAAATTTTGTGGTACAATTGTTCAGTTATTAGTTCTGTTTCTTTGTAAAGTATTCATCTCCTTTGTTTCTAGTTCCATGCAACTTTCCTTCAAGGAAGAAAGATGGTACTTAAGAACTGTGAAATTCATTTGGCTTTCTTAAGCCTTTCTTTTATATGGCAACTCTCACACTTGAGGGGGACTACTCTTCTTGCAGCATGTCTGTTGTAAAATAGGATTTATTTTCCCTGTAGAGAGTGTTAATGACACTCAGCTTTTTCAGTATGTTCCCATTACTTTTATGAATAGACTTAAAGACTGGCAAAAAAAAAGAGTACTTCTGCTTTTTTTTTTTTTTTTGTTAATCTCTAGGCCTGGAAGAATGGCTTGTACATGATCCTAATTTGCAGCCTACTGAAGAATAATGTTGCTTAGGCTCAGGCCAAATCAAATTTGCTATCTGGAACTGAAAAACTCTGTATATTTGCACTCAAAAAACCCACAAAAAACAGAAAAACACCTCTGATACTCTGATAATAAGGGGGAATTTATGTTACTTAATTTTAAGTGTCAAACTTTAACATCCAGGTCTAAGAGACTGTCTCTATGGTTATCAACAAGCATCTTCAAAAGACATTTATTCTGTATTAGATATTTATTTTAGGATAAATGGATCTAATTTGATATCGGATACCTATTGCACTAAGAGACTATAAAGAGACTATAAAGCATGTTTAGCTTGGACTTGGAGTTAACTTTTATTTACACTTGGATAGATGAAGCCCTCACTTAGCATCAGTCTATAAGTTTTTGTACCTCTTTGATCAGCATCTGAGCAGTAAGCCAATGGGAAGCTGAGAAAAGGCTTGTTATGGCAAGTGCTTTGTTCTTAATCTTGCAACAAGATGGGAGTAAATCACTTTCAGCATGGCTAATTTCCTCATGTACCAGATATTTCTCTCCATAGTGGTCCACTGGCCTGGGTGACATAACACCTGTCTTGAAGAGGTACTTTTCATTCATGCCTGATAGGAGTTGTCTCCAGAGCCCGAGGGCTTGTGACCCTGTTCCAATTGTTTTGTCAATGCCTCCTTCCCAAGAAAGGGCTTCCCAGCTGTTGGCTTCCTCTAATTACAGACTAATGACTGTAATTCCAGCATCAGAACAGCCAGGTGACAATGTGCTCACCTGTGCAACAACTGAAATCTTTTACATACCTCACAGCTCACTTCCTGATAAGGATTGTATGATTACTGCTTCATTAATGAGTTCTACCTCTTCCTCCTCCTCCTCTTAATGTTCCTTATAATTATTCAAATACATTAATAACAGGTAGATACATCTAAAATTTACATGTACCAGTTACTTTAACTCACATTTAGTTCTGGTTTGCAGCATGTCATCTACTTTCTTTTTTACAAAAAAAAATTAACTATGTTTACCATTAAAGATCAAATACTGAAATAGTAATATCTGACATCAGAAAATACATCAAGGAATCATGTAGGACACTTCTGGAACTGAAAGCTGAAAGCATTCAGTATATGTGTACAAAGCCTTATCTTTTTATGGTTCATTACTGCAGAGTAGCCCTTCCATGTAAGGTTGGTTTTTGGGAAGAATGGTTTACATCTCTCAATTTGATCTGTTGTAGAGAGAGCAGGATCAGGAAAAAGGGGACTTGTTCAAAGACATCTTGCTGCTAGGGCAACCAGTCTCTTGGAAAATAAGTATCATTGGTTGTTGACCATCTCAGGATTTGTCTGGAAGACAATGCATCTAAAAATTTGGCTTCCATTACAGTTTTACATTTAGGCTTAAACAACTGACTCTTCAATCAGTTTCTCTTGGCAACATCATATTGTTCAGTTTATCAACATAGTATCACCAAGAGGGATGAGTCGCTAAGCTTGTTATCTGTGTGAGTGATCTTACTGACTGCTCATGAGCTGACCCTCTTCAGAGGTGGAGGAAAGCAAACACTTGGAGGAGTGAAAAAAAAGGAAGTAAAGGACTAAAAATACATAGTGAGAGAAGTAGGGAGGAAATTACAGTAGAAAGATGACCCTGAACAAGAAGACTTTTTTGTAAGTCTCATTTTTTTTACATATTTTTCATGACAATGTGAGGTGTACTATATGAACTTCTTTGGTAAGGACACTTATAGGACTGATGCTGAAGTAGAAAGTATCCTGACTTCGGAAAAGTTTGCAACTATTCATCATAGATACATGAAGAATGCATTTTCTGTTGCTGAGCTAGAGCAGAATGTAAATATCTAATAGTGGAACATGGATCTAATCTCCCTGGTTAGTCTGGGTCACATACTGAGCTACTGCCACAGGTAATTTAACATTCTGAAAAGGAAGCACATGTGACACAAGCACAGAAGACTTGGATTAGTATGCTATCCTTACATAAATCTATAGAGATATCATGCTTGGAAAACTCTGAATATATTCAAGAAGGTTCTGTTTTTTGAACAACTGTCATCAATCTTTCTGTTTTCCTAAGTACTCTCTGATTTCCTACATTGTATGACCTCCCACTACAGGTTCTTATTCACATATAGTATGTTATTTTTGGCCTAAGATGTGGAACACCAGAAAAGCATGATAAAAACTTTTTGATGCTCATGATTACCTCACAGTACATTTTCTTACCTTTTTTTTTTGTACTTAGTTCATCTACTTTATCCTTCCTTGGTGCAGATAATCCTATACAATGTTGAGGAAAATAAAAATAAATAGTGATCTCACACATTTTATTGGATTAGTAAGTTTTCCTTGCCAAAAAGATTGTACTACTTTGATGAAAATGTTTTCACATATAATTTTCAGTTGCACCAGTACATCTGTGTTAGCATTTTTTGAACACAGGGTATTTTCCTCATGGTTCTGTTTTCTCATGCAATATAAACACAAAAAGCTTTCTTTTTAAAATATAAGGATCAAGGATGCACCTGCAAATTGAGTAATACCGTATCTCAACACTCAAGTAACCCCACTGAAGTTTTAATATTCATTTAGAGTTTGATCTTTCACCAATATTTTTTATAAGAGAGAATATAAAATTTCTTTTAGGTTGTTAAAATCTAGTGGTTGCAATATCTCAGAAGCATAGTAAGCAACTGATGTTGCATTGCAAGGAGGTGAGTTGGTCTTTGGAGTCCCTTGTTATACAGGACTACAGGACAATGTTGGCTTTAAAACAGCTGGACAGGCAGAGCATTTTCCTCTGTGTGTTTTAGGGAGTTTAAGGGAATCAAATTCTACAAAAGGAAGCCCTTAGACTCATATGGAGCCTGTCAATAGGTTATACCGAATTTACCATGGATCATTTGTCAGGAAAAGGAATTAAAGTTGATGAGAAGTAGTATATATTTATTGGATTTATGTGACTTTTATGCAAGTTTGCCACAAAAGCTTATGGCAGGAACTCTTAGCTGACTTTATGTATATTGGAAGCTATCAGACTAAGTAAACTATCTAGCAGCCATACTTGTAAAACATACTTTGTGACTGACAGTTGCAATGCTGGTACAAGATTTATATCCACAGTAAGCAAAACTAGTAGCATTAACATGTGGATATAAAATCTTCTTGGCATCCAGAATTTTACAAAAACTTAGGCAACTCAACTGAAGGTTTGAAAGTATGAATTGAAGAACTGTAACAGCTAAAAACCAGACATTGCGTTTTAAAAAGAAGAGCTTTCAGCAAAAAGTTGCTATTGCAAAATACTTAAAGCTGTTTATAATTCCCTGACCTATAAAGTGACAATAAAAAATGACACACAAAGGATTTTTCTCTTATTCCTATAGTTTCTGGCAAACAAATAGGTGTAATGACTTTTCCAGGACTGTGTCTTTTTAAAAAAATCTTTTTAAATAGTATTTACACTACAGCTGGTGTTCCTCTGTGTAAATGCTTTACTGTTTAAACAGCCTAATGTTCAGTTGTGATTCATACCAAGAATTAGAAGGGGGAAAAAAACTTTAACGAAAACTTGATATTTAAAGGATTAAAAACCAGCCCTTGCTGGGATTGTAAGAGACTACAGAGTTTTAGAATATAAATTTCTAAACCTTTTTGCATATGTCTCCTGCTGACAGAAAACAACCGCACGCTGTAGTCAGAACAAGAGAAGGGAAAAATCCCCAACAAAACAAACCAACAAAACCAAACTGGAAAGAAAAAGAATTTGTAAACCACCTTTATAAAATGTTATGCTTGTGATTTCTCTTAAATTTCCTTATCCTCTTTGTAGGCTCTGACAGCACTGCAGCTGAAGGGCAGGGGATGAAGGCAGGACAATAAAAGAACCATTTTGCATATCTGCAGGGACATTTTCAAAGATGCAGATAACAGCAAGGTCCTTGGGTTCAATCTGTGTTGTGAAAAATCTCTCCTAGTATCTGAGACTACAAAATTATTTCAGTTATTCAGAGGGCTAGCTGGACAGAGTGGATACACCACAAGCAGACAGAAGTTACAGAATACTCTTCCTTGAGATTGTGAGAGGATTTGAATGGGCCAAAGGCTAAGACTCTCGAGGCAGAAGCAACGTCTGAAGAAAACTAGCTGGATCGGCAACATAAATGACAGCCAAGCAGCTTTTCTTCATTTGATGTATGCAAAAGCCCCAAAATACTTCCTTTTATTTCAGTCATGTCCAGCTTTTCAATCTCAACTCTCCCTTCCCAAAGGAACATAATCCACTATTTCAAGACAGGTTCACTGCTCTGCTTTTCTTTCTATAAATGTAAACAATTATGTCTTGCAGCTCCTCTATAGGGATTTTCCCTTGAGGTGTGGTGTGTGAGTAGGATTAGCATAACTGATGCTCTTGTTCCTGTTTATGAAGAGTTTCTGATGCAGGAGTAGATCAGAGCACTAGAGAGTGGCTGGAAAAAGATGCTCTCTGCCTATCCTAGCTGGCATCTGGTTCCAAGGGATCCATTGCCAGCTGTCTCAAAGTTAATTTAAATATTTATTTAAATATTTATTTTGGAAAATAATAATTTATTTGGGAAAATTCAGTGAACTCGCATAAAATCATTAGACATGATTGTGATTAATTTCTGAACTGCAGCTACTGTTACAGAATGATGTCACCTGTATGCCTTCTGTATTCAAGTGGGGAAACGGAATCACAGAATCATGGAGTCTTAAGGGCTGGAAGAGATCCTGAAAGATCATCTAGTCCAATCCCTCTGCCAGAGCAGGACTACCTAGAGTAGATCACACAGGAACTAGTTCAGGTGGGTTTTGAACGTCACCAGAGAACGAGACTCCACAACTCATCTGGGCAGCACATTTCAGTGCTCCCTCACTCTCACAGGGAAGAAGTTTTTCCTTATGTTTCTTTGGAACCTCTTACATTCCAGCTTGTAGCCATTGACCCTTGTCCTATCACTGGACACCATTGAGAAGAGCCTGGCTTCATCCTCCTGACACCCACCCTTTACATATTTGTAAACATTAATGACATCACTCCTCAGTTCCCTCAGCCTTTCATCAGAAGGGAGATGCCCCGCTCTATTCATCACCTTTGTGGCCCTGCACTGAACTCTCTCCAGCAGCTCCATGTCCTTCTTGATCTGAGGGTCTCAGAACTGGACACGATCTTCCAGATGTGGTTTCATGAGGGCAGAGTAGAGGGGGAGTAGAACCTCTTTCGACTTACTGCCCACAGTCCTTCTAATACACCCCAGGATGCCATTGGCCTTCTTGGCCATGAGGCCACATTGCTGGCTCATGCTCACCCTGCTGCCCACCAGGATCTCCAGGTCCCTTTTCCCTACACTACTCTCTAAGAGTTCATTCCCCAGCCTGTACTGGTACATGGGGTTATTCTTTTTCAGATGCAACACTCTACACTTGCCCTTGCTCAATTTCATTAGATTTCTCTCCATCCAGTTCTCCAGCCTGTCCAGGTCTGTTTGAATAGCAGCACAAGAAAAACGGAAGAACAGTTTCATAGGACAAGAGTTCATAATCTGTTATTACAAAGCTTCAATATTTTATCTTTCTGCAGATTTTCTAGCTTGCTGTTCATCATGTCTTATATTGTCTTTCCTGTTGCCACTCTAGCAGGAATGCCCCTTTACCAAAATAAAGCAAAAGAATTTCAAAAGTTCCTTGAGGACATTCAGATTCCAAACTCAAATCTGCCCATTCTATCTGTCAGGATGAGTGCTGCCATGATCATTATTGTTTTTTCCTAGCCTGTCTTGGATGGATATGTAACCAGCACAGGCATTCTAGGATTTCCTAACAAATGATGAGATATTTCAACTCCTCATAAAACCTTATAATGTCCCTTTAGCTCCAGGAAATTCCAGTAATTTGTCTGGAATGACTGATATGTTCATTTCCTACTGCACAGGCAGTAGGAAATTTCCTTAAAGATGAGATGAATACTCTTGCAATGCTTTCGACCAAGACCTAAGTGTTATGTCAGTGTGACACTGAAAGTTGTAAAAGGTTCAGTCTCCTAATATCTTTATGATATTATGATATCAGGTGTACAGCCCTCTGCCTCTACAGTATTTATGAGCACAGGACATGGACAAATGTGGTTTGGGAGACCTCACATGGGTGGTTTACAAATCCAGTGCAAATTCTGGTGGGTTGATTTAAATCACCACATCATATATTTGTTCTGTCCACATGTCATTTGTCATATAGTTTGATATAGTTAAGTCTATGAATTCTCATTCCAAGCTCTTCAGTGATTTTTTATTGAAATTCAAGGTTAGTTACAACTTATTTCTATAACCTATCACCTATAACTGGGAAATCTATCAGTATAGTGCTGTGAATTACTTAGAACTGATTTTGTTTTCTTTACTGGTAATCTCAAAGTGATTTCCTAGTCGTGTTCATATTTGACCCAGATCTTTTATATTCAATTTCATTAGGGTCAAGGCAGGTTATTCCAAAATACGTAACTCACAAGATCCTTGTCATCCTATTAGTACTTTAGAGACCATCAAGTGATAGAAATTTAGGTCAGTGGAGATGTTCTGTTTCTCCTTTTTAGATATTGACCTTTGGCTTTTCAATACTACTTAAATAATCATATAATAGATTTTCTTTAAAAAAAAATCCTACTTATTTATTTAGACTTATAATTTGTTCATTAAATGTAATAATATGATTCAAGGTAAGAATTGGAGATTTCTAAAGAAGATTTTTCCTAAGAGAAACGTAACAAAAATTCAATCTTCCTATAGATTTCAATGAGGAAGTTTCTACCTAAGCCAGAAAGAAAAAGAGAAAGGACCCTTGTTCCCAAAACTCAGTTTCAAGTCACTAGCATGAAAGTATGTGGCACAGCAGGAGTTTAAGAACAGATTCTACACAGTGCAAGAAATTTTATACCCTGGTGCACTGGCTACATTTTAATGGCTGTAAAGTAAAGGATGATTTTGTTTTAGAAAAATCTCATCTTTATCTTGAGGGAAAATCTGTTCATATGGATGTGGATTTTATAAACTGGACTATTGTTCAGCTCTACTCCGAAGACCATAACATAACATTGGAGGAAAAGGATAATTTGTATACAAGATTCCTCGATTTTGATCATAAAGAACCTATTTTTATTTAGTCAGTTCAAAACAGTGTAGCATGTCAGTGCTGAAAAGAAGAAAGAAAAAGCTTTCAGTCACTTGACATTTGTTTTTATTATTATTACTATTATTATTTACTTTTTTAAAGAATGTCTCAGAGCAGTCTGATCAAAACATCTCAAATTATACAATATTTTTGAAATTAGTGTATTTTATTGAAAAATAAAGTAGTGCAAGTTTTTCATGATCCTGGCTGTTTGGGGAAGGTTTCAGCAAAGACTCAGAGTTGAGGTTTCTGATCTCCTTTGTTATTGTTTCTGGACATACAACTTTTAAAAGTAAAAGATGATAGTTGTTTTTAAAACCCAGTTTGTTTTGCCTGAGAAATTCTCTTCCACTAACTACAGTCTCTGTGTGCTTACTTTATGAACTATTACATAATTGAAAGTTAAGTTTGTAAATTATTTGCTTGGCCTGACGCAGATTTACTAATATTCCCCAGTGCCAAAAAAAAAGTAAAACATGTCTCTCACATGCAGCCCCAGAGAGTCCTTCACGTGGCTGATGAGAATCTGGCACACGCTCCTCCTGCACCTGCTGCTTTGCTGCTGCTCAGGGACATATTGCTGCTCTCAAATCGTCTGCTCCTGATCGGTTTTCAACATCTGCCAAAAACCCAGGGATGCATGCAACCTCCTCTATAGTGGAATAGAAGCAAATACACTTTATTTCACATGAAAAATATGTCAGTGCACAAGAATTATCAAGTACCATATTTTGTGTTACCATAAGAGGATCCTTCCTGAGAGAACTTTGAAATCGGATCTGGACTTGCACCAAGGCCTGATTAAGTGGAGTTTTTGCATTGGTCTTGATGGCTTCTGAATGAAGCCCCATCAAAGAAACTGGTATCAATTCAAATAGTCTTTGACAAATGGCAAAGGCATTTCCAAGGCTGCTTCTACCATTCACATGCTGTCTTGTCTGAGTCAGGAGAGCAGCTACTCTGGAGACAAGCCCATGGAAAAGAAGAACGATAAAGTATAAGGCAGGAAAACAATGTGACAATAGCACAATCAATTCAACTGATGTTTAAGAACTACCATAAAATTGCTTGACATTCACCAAAAGTAAATGCAGCTGCCATTTAGCAGTTTCTCTTTGCTTTTTTCTTTTTATTTTTAGGTTTTGCTGCTGTCTACAGAGATATAGGTAGACACTCAGACTTATTACTGTATCTCAGACCTGTCCCTTGCCAAAATATATGCATCATTCTGCTGTTGATAGTAGAAAATAAAATAACTGTCATGGTAGCAATGCCTGGTTTATCTGTGTGATAGAGCTATGCATTTGAACAAATTTGTTATAGAAGTAGTTAAAAAGCACCTTTAGAGGGACCTGTTAGCATACTGAATGACATAAATGATTCTGAAAGATAAACATTAAGCACTCTGCACAGTGGTATAGGCAGCTGTCAATGGGTTATGTCAAAGCAAAGTGTGCAGTGGAGGTCCTCTTAGGTCTACCCTCACTCTGCATCATGGCAAGTCAGAGAAGAGCATGATAAAACATTAGTGAACGTTATCACTTACCTACATAAAACATCTTCCATGGAGCATTTTTCTCAGGGTTTTTTCTTTATGATTAAAACCCCTCCTAAAAAGCAGTAGAGAAACAAAACCCTTCCTTGTAATGCACAGCACAGAAATATTCATGACATGAGTAACTGCACTTTTGATTGTATGCCATGACAGTATCATGGGATTAGGAAATATGCATGATAAAGCCATTTTCTTCTAAAAGGTAATGAAGCCAGAAATACAACTGATTCTATCTGAGCACCTGAAAGGAATGGCAGATCTGTGATAATGGGTATGGTCAGTTTAAACAGAAAACCTGTGTTCTCCTCGTTGCTTGCTTAGTGTGAAATCCATGTGGGCTTTTAAAGCACAGAAGAACCCTAGGAACACTATGGGTTGAGTTTATTTTAACTGTAGGACAACTGCTTATAGCACTCAGTTTTAAACAGAGTAGAAATCAAATAAAGTCTAAGGAACTTTTTTTTTTCTTCTCTTGATGTAATCAAAGAGCTGTCGCTAAAATAAATAACCATCAGATTTTGTACATTTGTGTGTGTATGTGTTTATATATATGCATTCTATATATTTTATATACACCAAAAAAATCATCATGTGCAAGTGAGTGTCTGAAAGTTTAAGTGCTCTTAATTCCTTCCATGTAAAATCTAATGCGTTTCACAGAAATGAAAAGCGTGATGACGGACATTTAACTAGTATAGCTGATATAATGGCACATGGTAACAATAAAAAGAATAATAAAGTTTTACTTGAGAATGTAATAATATGGCTCAGTCCAGAGGATCTCGGACTCTTCACCTTCAATGCATTACCACCAGCAGTGGTGACACAGATCACTTGTTGCAATGTCCATCGTGGCAGCAGCTAGGAAATGTGCTTGCCAGAACACAAACTGCAGTAGAACTTTGCAAGAGGTGTTAATATGTCCTCTTGGTGCACATGGTAGGAATACAGCTTATATTTGTAGCAATGCTCTAAAACACTAACTTAAAAGTTATCTCATATATTTTGCCCACATTACAATGAAATATTTTCTAGTTCTTATGAAGCCTGCTGTACATGAAACAGTCTCAGGTAGGCTGATAGGTTTTTGGATTGATGGCTAACAGAAAACAATGTATTAAGAAAACTGTCTGGCATCAAAGTGTGAAAGAAATTGGCATGGATCTCAGGAATTATAGAACTTCAGCAGTTCCCCTATGCAAAAGCTTTTCTGTCTTGTATTTATAGGACTTCTGAATTTTCAAGAAATTGATTCCAGAAGACCAGTGCCTCATAGATGGGAACAGCTCTGTGTACTGCACAATAATATTTTCATTTGGTCCCTCTCTTATACATACACACACAGACACAAGAATCAGTTTAACAAGAGCTAAGAGGTTACAGTACCCCTTTATGTAGAATCAAGTCTGAATACATTTGAACATATAATCCTGTCTAGCCTTTATTTCTTCTCAATTCTCACCTCTACAGAGAAGAAGCATCATGCATAATGTCACCAGACACCATCTTTAAACGTCCTTTGACATTTTGAAATACTTCAAAATCTCTCTGCAGATACGTTGCAGCCTTTAAAGTAGTTATTGGGGAAGATACACAAGGCTTTTTTTGTACTCAGCAATATCCTTATTTCTGGCAGGCCTAAAGACCAGCACTGTGGAAAGGAACGTCATGCAAGAAAGTTTGAAAACAGCTAGGAGGAACACAGCGTTCCAAGCCTGAATATCTCCAAAAATACCTTTGAAGCAGCTTAGCATGAGTGAGAGTTAAAAGAATGAGCAGAGAAGAGGACAGCTGGCTGAAGGAGAGAGGTTTTTTTTTTTCCCAGAAAATTAAAAGAAGTATAACTAGTGTTTATTTGGGGTTTTTTTAACAAAAATCCCACATAGTATCTGAAAGCCAGACGTTCTCATGAAGAGACCTACATAAATCACTCTCCTCCCATCTTCCTGGCTCTATGTGGTGATCCCTGCCCAGAGCGACAGACAGCTCTTCTCCTCCTTCTAGGGCCTCTGAGCCGTCTGTGCTGGAGCTGTTTGTCTGCAGTGATTCATCCCAGGATGTGAACCAGGAAAGCAGGCTAAACTGTCTGTCCTGCTTGAAGGGAGGGGAAAAAAGTGACCCACATCTTCCCAAAACATGTATGTGTCCTTCTTTCTGAAAGGGAGAAATAACTGCAGGGCTGGATTTCTGAGTTTCAGAAGACCACAGAATTTTAAACATCAGGGATGTTTTCAATAAACACTGTAAATGTTTGGCTCATAACTTCGTTCAGATTATGCATTTCAGTCTGTATACTGCGGAAATTTGTCTCCACAACATATGTGAGCAACCTGAGCAACTTTCTGAGTGTTGGAACAACATGAAATCTGCTGCTCTCTCTTCATCTTGCTACTGGCATCTATGACTCCCATTTGCCTTAAGTCATCAGACTGGGAGGAGTCGCAAGGAAAGTGGGAAGAGGCAGCTGAAGAGTTGGTCTGGTGCGTGTGCTCCTGGGGCTTCCATGGATGCCTAAACTTCTTGGAGCAGATTCCCCATCTCTTTCCTTGTCTTTGCTCTACTGTTTTCCTTTACACACGCTGGAGCATGACAGGACTCCTGATTTTTAAGAACTCAAACAAACCAGTAAACTTGTAGTTTTTGGCTTATTCCCCCAATTCTTGCTCTTCCCTCAGAAAATCTTAAATTCATCGAAGCTAAGACTGAGGTCTTTATTATGATAGTCATAGCAGGCTTCAGATAAAACAAAAGCAAAACAAAATAAAACCTCCACACATTTTTTCATCATCTTTTTTTGTCTGTCTGTACCATACTCACTTCTAGATTTATGACTCACCTTGCTCAGGGTGAGAAATGGGTTTTGCTGCTTGTTTTGAATGTCATACAATGTTAGGATGACTTACAGCATGACAAGTAGATATCCCTACTGTTTTTTTACTTCATTCCTTTGTGCATCATCTGACAGTAAAGGTACAGAGACTCAAAGCGTCATCTGCTTTTCATCTGGAGAGAGAGAATGACAGCACACAGCCAGCTAGTTATAACTGCCAACAACCCCCCCTGCCACACACAGCATTCAGTGCACACAGATATGCCACTGTATGACATGCTGGAGGAGAAAGGGACTACACACAGTGACTATTAAGAGTATAAGGTTAACCTGATACACTCAGCTATGGAAATTATAAAGTGGTTCTGAAGGAGCTGCCAGTAGCACTATAGAAGGTCTGGAGTTCCTCCACTTTTACAGTGAGGCAACTGTGTGCAAACTTGGCAGGCACCTGCACCTTCACATGCAGGAATAAGGGAGCTCTAAGCCCAAGTCTGAAGATAATCACTGTGTAGAGACTGGAAATTGCTAATTACTGCAATACATAACTTGATGGACTGTTTTTGCTGCAGCTTTAAGACAACAGTGAATATGCAGAAGGTCTTTTCCCATTTCCCTCTGTATTACTGTTAATTTCACAGTCGCAAAATCCAGAGCACTTTCTTTCTTCTCTAATTTGTTATCACTCCCTAAGAACCCTTCTTGTGGTTAGCCACAACTCCTGCAACTTGCTCAGGACTAATTAAAAGGCAAGTATGTGGTTTGCTAAACATAATGAGGAACTCCATGTGTAAGTCACGATCACCATTACTTATGGGTAGCCAGTGGAGTCTGCCTATTTTTATCTGATCAAACCATAAAACTCAGTTTATGCATATCACTATAAGTCCTCTATAACTCATAAATATAACCCTATAACTCGTAAATCCTGCTAGTGTCTGTGAATCTGTACCCTTTAAGTTCATTATCTCCTTAAATTGGAATTCATACAAATTCCAAGGACCAGGGTTCATGTCTGCTGCCAGAGGAGATATTTGGAGTGCATTTTGCACTGTGTTGCTTTATGAAATAACAAGGAATGTTTCAAATCTTGTATATATATTGCAAAATTAACAGCTGTTGCAGGAAGATAATCTGACAGAGTTTGACTATAATTTAGGGGGGAGTATGTAACTGGCTAACAGTAAAAAGCAGTGTGATAAACAAATTATATATGATTGTATAGTGGATCCCCAGGAACAATCTATATTTCATCCAAAATCTCCACTTCCTAAAGAGGAAGAAAGCTGCATTTAATTGCAGTATGGATGACAAGGGAGCTGCTAGTGTGCAAGAACAGAGGAAAGGTGATTGAGACTATGTTTGGGATCTTTTCCTGAAGAGCTTTTGCATGAGGGGAAAGGATAAATTCACTCCACTTGTTGCAGGTGAAAATGGCCCAGCACAGAGCCAAGGACTGTCACTGCCAGGGAGTGCTGCCTGTGCTTGTCCCCAGGCAACAATAGTTCAGGAATCCCTGTGTGAGGATTTACCATCATGAGTTTCAGGTAGACACATTGGCCAGAAAAGGGAGCTGGAAGGTGTCTTCATAGCAAAGCTGTAACGTAGTGTCCTACAGAAAGATGAAGCTAAGGCTTGCTTTTTATAGCAATGGAAGTATAATACTTCAGGTTCCATAAAACCAGTCTTCAAGGTCATTATGGAAACTGTCCTGGAACAGGTCCATTGATGATACCTTGAGGTCAACATTCTTTAGTGTCTGCCATGATTTAGCATTAGTATGCCCTCAGGTGGGTCATGGGAGGGTTTCTAGATGAAGCTGGGCACTAGTGTCACTGGTCCTGAGGCTAGCTGGCCACAACCATACTAGTAAACATCCTTTCCCATCACAATAAGGTAGCCATAGATGAGCTGCTGCTTGAAACTGTCTCAGGCCTGTACTAACTCTGAAAACATGTCTGGAAATAGTTTGGAAGGGTGCTTGTTGATTTGGGCCAGAAACCATATCAGGTACGCAATGATTTAGGGATGTAAGTGCTTGAGTGCATGCTGCTGGATCTTTGGACCTGGAGGATACACTGATACTGTTGAGTCCATGTGGTCCTTGTGGTGCTGCCCAGTGTGTACCACCTGTCAGTGTCGCACCAGCAGAGCAAGGCTCTTCCAAGGCACGGTCTCCACTACCCCAACACCTGGCTCCACCATGTCCCCAACACCAATATATCCTTCAAAGCCTGACAACTGAGCTGCTGCTGTTTCAACAACCCCAGAAAGAGGCTTCAGGCCCTGTGTGAATGCTGTACCCCCTGACTTTCACCAGAGAATAACCTGTGACTCTTACACAGGTGTTTCTTAATGAACACAATATCCAGTTTGCCAGCAAAGCCAGCCTGTCTAAAACTGAGAAGAATTTAATATATGGGCTCCTTCCACAGAAAGCCCAGGCCATCTGCTCTGCTGGGTTCACTCACATCTGATGCAGTTTTATACCCTAAAATCAGATGCCAAGATTGATTGATTGATGGACCTCTCACTCTCCTGTCAGTTTGACCAGCCAAGCACTATTTCTGAGCAGGCTCTATTCACATACCAAATGCCACATAGGCAGAGAGAAAAGAAGTAGCATTAAGGATATTTTCATTGAAAAGGGAAGAAAAATCCTCTGTGATACCTTGACCTTACCAGTGTCCTCCAACACGTTCTACTCTTCTCTCCATGCTCCTCTTCACCTGCCACTCTTCTCTTTACCTCTGGCCTGGACCTACCATAGTGACAAGGGGTATGTGGAGTGTGTGTACAGGGAGATATACGGCATAACTCAAGTAAGAGGCCAACAGCTGACCACCTAAACTGGTAAACAAAGCCAGAAAGTCCAGACACCTAAGATGGCAGTTTCTCTTCATACCTAGTACTGTGACACAACACAAAGTGCATTGCTGTATGGGATCTGGGCACAAAAGAAAGAGCAGATGGGATGGGTTTGATGTGGAATGTGAATGTTTTTTTGAGCCAAATCCGTAGCTGCTTGTGTGTATAAAGTTTGGGTCATCCTGGCAGAACATGAAAATAAAAATGCCCCATTTGGTCAGTGGAAAGGTCCATCCAGTGCCAGCAGTAGCAGTAGAGGAAGCTAGCTATGAAGAGCACGTGAGCCTCACCAGCCTCTGCCACCTGTTGTTCTGGAACATCCTCAGCAGCCACAGAAGTTACACGAAGGACTGCAGAGGTCAGCAATGTCAGAGAATATTCAGGATCAGACCTGGCAGACCGCTGCTGCTGGATCAGGACATTTGCTCCCTCACTGGTACTAACTCAATCTGCAAACATCTTTGCATAGTGCTTACCTTGGGATGTCACCCTGTGGAAAAACTCATTTAGGAATCTAATACACCTTAGCTATGCTAGATTAGAGACAGCATTTTGTCATAAGTTAAGGGGCTGAAGGAATGAAGAGAAATGGAATACAATTAATAATTTATTTGCACCATTTGTACTTCAGACAGTTGATATATGAAATTCATGATACTGAAGCAGTGGCTGGTCAGAATTTCTTTGACAAACTTTTTTACCAGGATTTTAACAGTTTCTTTTTTTGTTTGATCAAGAGGTATTCCTCAGGACCAAGATTTGAATTTGAGGCAACCATGTGTTTTTTGAGTATGTTTCTAAGCCTCTTTGTATATCTTGTCCTTTACCTCTATCTTTCTTCAATAGAGGTTTTATTGTTGAATTTGGCATGAGGTAGACATATTAAAGGAATTCTGCTGTTAGGTTTTAGGCTGGGACTAAGACAAAATCTGCTAGTAACTGGATGTCAAAATAAGGACATATATTTGAGTGTAACGTCAGTTCTGAATGCCGTTGAATTCATAAACATGGGCATGTGCTTGTGTGTCACTCTCAGTGAAAAATGTGTGCAACAGAATAGTAGAAGTATAAATTTTAAAAGTTATTTTAAGCTAATTGATTCTTAATAAATGCTTAAAATAAATGTTCCAAAAATACCAAAGCAGCAACATAGCTTCTGCTCTTTGAAACAGATAAAAAATATTTATGATTTAAGGAGAACAGTATGAAAAAAAAGCAAATATTGTAAAATTAAATACTGATTTCTATTCAGGAATTTGCTGATCCTACCCACTATTTAAGTCTGGAACATTTCACGTTCAATAAATATTTCTATTTGTACGTGGTCTTCTGGAATAGTCCCAGTTTAAATGAAAAGACCAGCTTCTTTTAGATTACCACCTCATTTATACCAGGCTGGCTGGAAAAAGTAAACTGGATGAGTTTGGCCTCATTTTTCTAATCCTTAATTATGCAGTAATACACATTTACATATTAGTTGAAGAGGGCTTTTTCAGGAAGATCCTGTAAAGAAAGGAAGAACAGCTCTGAGCATTTTTGCTTTGCCAACTTCTTTTTAAAAAAAACAGAAATAGAAGTGCTCAGAAAATTCCCCCAATTTGCATCCAGGTGTCATGAACCCAGATAACCCACTGGGAGATCCATTTTGAAAAACTAACCTCAAAATAAAAAGTATTTGTCCTCTCTTTATATTCCCCTAGATTTTAGAATGTTAAAGCATTACTTTTAATGTTTTCTGGAAAACAGAAAAGCACGTGTAAAAAATTTGAGCATGGGATGTTGGGATTTTCAGACCTAAGAAATGAGCAGCATACTTGTGTTTCCACTTAATTTTGACTGTTGCTTTGTTTTGGTTTCTTTTTATGAAAAAATAACATTAAGGGATGAAGTGATGACAGTTGAAAACAGATAAGATGAACTATTGAGTTTGAAGAGTAGATGTCAGTGGTACAAAGTCCAAGTGGGTACTGATGGTGTTCCTCGGGAAATGATCTGGGACCGGTATATGTTTAAGTGCATCTTCAGAAGGTTAATTCACAAACAAAATCCAGATGATAGAACTGTCAATAAACTGGAGGGTAGGGCTACAACTCGAAAGAATGTCATCAAGCTGGAGAAATAAATTGGTTGAAGCCTCATGCAGATCAGCAAAGGCGAATGTAAAATCCTGCCCCTTGTGAGAAACAGCCATAAGCATCAGTATAAGCTTGGGGCCAACCAGCTAGAAAGCAGCTTGGCGGAAAAGGACCTGGTAATGTTGGTGGATCACTAGTTAGCCATGAACCAACAGAAGACCAATGCCCACCAGCTGAGGGAGGGGATCCTTCCCCTCTGATCAACATTGATGAGATACTGGTGAATGTTTGTTCCAGGTCTGGGCTCCGCAGTGTGAAAGGACATCAGCATTCTGGAGGTAGTTCAGTAGAGAGCCATCCAGAATTCTAGACAATGAAGCACATAATACATGAGGAAACACTGAGAAAGGTTGGCTTGTTTAAGAAAAAAGGGTTTAGGGGAGATTTCATTGCAATCTTCCACAGCCTGAATGGAAGATATAGAGAAAACAGAGCCAGGTAGCTCTTGGAATGGCCAGCAGACCCAAGTAGAAGCAAGAAAAATTTTGACTCTGTATAGGGAAAAAAAGTGATCATCGTGAAGGTAGTCAAACATTGTAACAGGTTGCCTGAAGAAATTTATATCCCTGCAGGCATTCAGAGTTCAATTTCTCATGGCTCTGAGCAATATACTGTGATATGGAAGTTATCTCTGCTTTGAATAAGGGATTGGGCCAGATAACTTCCATAGGTGCCTTTCAATCTGCATTATTTTTTGATCATATGTTACCTTGTTAGTCATAGTGACTATATCTTTATGACAAATCAGATTATATATAACGGTTTTACTAACTGGCAATGCTTACAAACAGGAAATTACACAGAGATTTGCACTATGCATGAGTGAGAATGGGATCAGACTTGTGCATGTGTGAGTATGCATTGTCAAAACGGTAGGCAGGAGGTGTGTGTGAGGTAGCTGATTGTTCCTAAGGTCTGAATTCAATCTAGCTAGGTGATATCAAAATACAATCTGATTTACCTTTAATCTGGATATAATCATAGAATGTGCCCTAAACATCGTTAATCTTGTTTGTGATTTGAACCTCTTGTGGCTTTTCCGTGCTTGTTCTGATACTCCGTACACTTTACAGTTACCCTTTACACAATGAGGAACATTCATAAGATGCTGATGTAATTACCATTAGGAGCATAAACAATTTCTGAATCAAAGTCAAAGGTCTCATTTTCCTAAGCAGTTGCTAGGGGAAAAGATTATTTTAAGCCTTGAAACATATTTTCCAATTTCCTGGGTCTGTAGTTTTCACTAAGTATTTAAATGTTAAGCAAGTACAAATTAATTCTCCAATGGCCTGTCTTAGTAGACAATAAATCAGTTAAAGCTTGTGTAAAAAGAAAGATCAGTGGTGTTCATGCAAACTATCAACATGAATTAAAGGTCCCTTCTTATTTTATATGTTTGTCTACAACTATCTGAAAGATAACAGAAAAGTTATTTGCCCTTCCGTTCCCCTATCAAAGGTATGAAGAAAACAGGATTTAAAGAGTTTTGGTATGGTAAGGTTCTGCATTCTGGTAGAAGAGTGTTCTTAAAAAAATAAGGTTTTTATAATTAATAATCTTGTTTCATGAGAAATATTCAGTAATTAATAAACTATCAGACATGAAAGTGACCTATTTTGGTTTAGATTTTTCAGATGTTTTTCCAAAAATATGATTTTCTTTTCATTTAATTGTGGCTACCTGAACCATGAGTAACAAAGATGTGAAAGCTTCCTAAGTTATAAAACAAGAATGACTAATCCAGTATGCCATTCTATAGGCAAGGTGTAGATACAGAATGCAGAGAAATATTGAAAAAAATTCTTTACATACACTTCTTTTTGCCCTTAATTTGCCTTTCCTAGTTTTTCTGGCTTATGGACAAGTTGTCTTTTTAATAAATGTAAAGTCTAGTTTTCACTGATTCTCAGTTTTCATCAAAAGCATCTGTTTCAGATGCTGATTTACAATCCTGCCAAGCGTTACGATCACTCAAAGAAACATCATCAAAGATATTAGCAAAATTGTTTTAAACAATAATTTGTACAAGTACAGTTTAACAGGACTGGATGGCAAGGTTCACTTAGTCTTCACCAGCAAATGCTCCAACAACACTGCCCAAGTTGCAGAAAGCTAAGGCAAGGACCCAGTAAATGAAGAACCACCTACTACTGTAAGACATCAGGTTTGAGACTCGAATTTCAGGAACCTGGGAGCCCTACAATCCATGAGACCTGATGAGATGCATCCACAAGTCCCCAGGGTAGAATCATAGAATCATTTCAGCTCAAGGAGACCTTTAAGATCGAGTCCAGTCTTTGTCCCAGCCCTATCAATCACTAGACCGTTTCTCTAAGTGGAGGAGGGAGGACCTCATGAATGCATTACCTAAAGGGTGGATGTTGAGAGAATGAGGACAGTCTTTTCTGTGCAGTACCCAGTGACAGTAGAAGAGGTAATGGGCACAAGCTGGAATACAGGGAGTTCCACTTGAATATGAGGAGAAACTTCTTTCCTGTGAGGATGAGGGAGCCCTGGCACAGGCTGCCCAGGGAGGGTGTGGAGTCTCCTTCTCTGGAGGTTTCAAAACCTGCCTGGACAAGTTTCTGTGAGACCTGATTGAGGTGAACCTGCTTGAGCAGTGGGGTTGGACTAAATGATTTCTAGAGGTCCCTTCCAATCTCCCCCATTCTGTGATGCTGTAAAACCATCAACTTCTTTTGGTTTTTTTTAATCAGCTAATGCAGTATGTTTAAGAGATAGTGTTGATTATTTTATGCATTGTAAATTCAGATTGTAGTTCACTGAGTGGATTTCTCATAGAGGAGATATTTCTCAAAACATGAATCTTTACAGGAAGAAGAGAGAGGGCAGGGCCATGGAGTTCAGATCCAGACGTACATTGCAATATGAGTGGATGACCTAGTTAAGCCTCACAAAAGAGATCTGCCAGCTGGAAAAACTGCTCCCAGGGTCTGATAAAATGCTCATGAACAACCAAGGGTGCTTTGAATGCTTTAAGTAGAATGCTTGCTGTTTTTGAAATTGAGAGAAAGTTCTAAATCAGGGCCACTGCTAAACACTGTGAGCACAGAGTCAGCACTGGTAGGAATTAATGCAGAAGTAGAAAAGTGCTGCCTTCTTATTGTGAAGCACTGCTGTTATACTTTGCAGTGATTAAACATTTGGAAAAAAATTATTAGTTGTATGTTTATTATGGTAGATCATGCAAATACTCTGAAAATCAAGTGCTTATTAAATGGCTTGGATTTGAAAAATCTTATCTCGGAATATCATAAGAAAGGTGATAGGACAGGGTAACTATTAAAAACTTAAATTTCTGAGTTAAAGAAAAGAGAAAGAAGATAGAATTTTATTTGATAGTGTATTAAGCTTTTTGTTCATAAAAAATTACTTGTAAAGTTGTATTTTTATTATTAATGGAGAAAAACTTAATGCAAAAATCTTAATTGGACACATCACAGGCACTGGAGTTTTTCACTCTGCCCTTAGGGGTTTATTCTACTGTCTAAACAAATCTCATTATCAGAATGTTTTACCAGTCTAAACTCCCTGTCTTCATTTCATCCCATTTCTCCCATTAAACACTATTTCCAGTCACATTTGCAAGAAAGTGTTTAGTATGAAGTAGCTGCAAGTGATTTAAGATGAGAAGAGCATAAATACCAATAATAGACAGTTAAATCTCTATCACTACTTTCTCATTTTCTGAGATGTTTTTGGTACTAACACTTAATTGCAGATGACATTTAGACAGAGACACATTTTAAATCTTGGGCAGGTAGTGAGCAAGGTCTGATTAGCAGTTCATTACCAAATCCTTCTTGCTGGCATAAATCCAATAAAACACGTTAAGGAATTGCTATGAATTCTTAAAACCCTTTTTCCCTAGATAATTACATACCAATCATCTGCTGTCATACTCAGTAGCTCATAATTTATGTCAAAGAAAAACTGTTTTAAAATAGTATTTGTCAACATTTTTCTCCTTCATCCTTTCTTTCCCTTAATTTTTTTCTTTCTCATTAGTGTGTAGTGTGATAGAAACCACATAATTAATAGTGAAAACATCAGTTTAACATTAGAGTGTTGCTGTTCTATTATTAACATAAACATATGATATGTTTCAAATGGGTAATAATTTACTGCATACCACTTTATTAACATGTTTCTTTCTGAAATTGAAATCTTAAAAAGGAATTTTCTCTATTGTCTTGAGAAGACTATTTTGATTTCCTAAATATAGTGATTTTTGCAACTATCGTTCTGCACTAGACTACAGTAAGATTTTGAGGTTTAATATTTATTTTGAGTCTATAAAGCAAGGAAATATGTACATTAATATTGACACTTTTTTGGCTATAAATTAATATAATTTCTATGGTGATTTTTAGATATAAAATCTAATTAATTGTCCTTGAAATAAAAAATTGATTGAACTTTCAAAAAGAATTTTTTGGTTACTGTTATCACATTTTCTATCTTGAAGATTCATGAAAGAAGCAATTGAGTTTATCCATTCTGATTTATTTAAGTTTAAAAAAAATTCATCCCTCATGCTGTTACAAAATTTAGAAAGTACTTTACTCTTAGGGAAGTAATCAGAAGTAGCTGTTGTATGCTTCAAAGAACATGCTAGTGTACTCCACTATATAAAAAATTTGCTCTATATGATGTGAAATTGGGCTTAGGCAATCATTGTCAGGATTTTTACCCCCTATATATAGTAAACAGAGATATAACCTGAAGAGTAATAACAATAATCCTTGAGAAAACTATTTCATTCAAATAAATATTATGAAAGAATGTGGTTTTTTTCTGATTTGACTGGAAATTCAAAGTACTGATTTTCTTCTAATCCCATAATTTTTTGCTTTTGCCATACATGCCAATTATTCACTCAGATTTCTTTCAGAAATGTTGTGAAGTATCATCCAGATATCCAAATATAACAATGAAAAATCACAAGTCTTGATAAAGAGCCTTGACCTTGATTTCCTCAAGGAACATGTGGCTAAAAACTTCAAGGAAGAGCACAGGAAATAAGAGACCTAGAGGAGTTGTACTAGGCTAGTTTTTCCCTTTTTGATTTCTGAGCCATAGGCCCCGCTTTAGGCATAATTCCTAGGAAAATTAGATTACTGTAATATTTATAACTGCCTGCAACAGATGTTGAATGTACTTTTTTCCTCTCCCATTCATACAGATGGAGTCTGCGTGTTTACACTCCAGAATGCTTGTGAAGGGAACAGTCATATCTCCAGCACAGCTCCTTTGTCAGGAAACTCTCTGTTAGAAGCATCACATAAGGCATCTCTTTTCCTGTGCAGACTAAAGCCCAAAGAAGCAGAAAGATTTAGTTGTGTATGTTTGAAGTGAAGTATGCACCTTTCTGAAACAAATACACTCCTGAATTGGGGAAAAAATATCTAAAGTGATAACGATTAAAATAAAAAATTAGAATTTGAAAGCAGAAGTACCTGCCAACTTCAGACTAACACTAATATCTACTGTAAAGGTCCTGTGTTGCAAAAGAGCCACATGAAGAGGCTGTGGATGCAACAGATCTCAAGCTCTAATTCTCTAAATTCTCAAGGCTAGATTTCTTCAAGAAACATAATGAGAATTAGGCCCATGCAAAGAGTAATTCCTGTCCACCTAGACACCTCTCTAGGGTGTCACCTTGGGATGAGACAAAATAGGAGGCTTCCGTTTCTCCCCACTGACTGTGAAAGAAACCATTCAAGATTTAGATATGGAATTTCTTTGGTAGGACCAATGCAGAGATAACCACTTTTTAGCCTATTTTGTCTTCAGGACAAAAAGCAGGGTTGCCTAGAGGATTGTTTTTGTATACAATCGTACTTGCTGACACAAGTGATATCAGTACTAACATCAGTGCGTTTCTGATCTTTGACAGCTGTTTAATTTCAGGACTCTGCTAGAAACAGGGACACAACTGTATGCAGTGGTGTACACATTCAAACACAGAGAGACATACACAAAGACAACCAGAAAGATTATGAGATGGCTTATAAAGCTAGATGTAATATATTTGCTACTATAAAAAAAAGAAATAGGAAAAGGAAATTTAGACCTAGTCTACAGCATGTAGCATAAATAAATGTTCAGTAATTAGCATTAACTATTAGGTTCAATAAATAGTGTTGTCTATATATGGCTGCTGTCTTAATAGTAAGTTCATACATCAAGATATCTTTCAGGAACAAAATGGACAAACTGCATCAGCAATGCCAGATCATGTTTATCAGAGAATTTTGGAAAGAAAAGAGATATCAAATTCCAAACAAGTAAATTCTTTTTTTCCAAACAATGATGTTATTCAAATTTTCCTGAGACCCATAGATTATTTTGGGTCTTCCAGGCAAAAGCTGTTTGTCCACATACCAGAGTGGACATCAAATAGCAGTATAAAAATCTGCAGTGATAAGAAACTGAGTTGAGACTGCCATCCAGGAACTGATGCCAAGAAAGAGACAAAAGCTATGCTGAGCTGGTTATATATCTGGAATGGAAGATATAGATTACTGAAGTTATGATAGCTATACAGTAACCTGAAGAAGGGAGTGCTGTATGGGAGAAAGGCATATGATGAATGCCTGAAAGACTCATTGCAGTACAGTTTCTGGCAAAGCAAAATTGACATCTGAAGCTGTGATTTATTGACAGACAACAGGTTTTGCAATTCAAGCTGGGGCTCTCTCTGAGCAACAATGCTGAGTATTAAAAGATGAGCAGAAATGAAAGCATTAAGTGTCATTGGGGAGAAGGGCCAAACTCTGGTGACATATTTAATCAACATGTAAGGGATGTTTGCACAGGATTCTCTGAAAGTCAGCATCCTCGGGTGAGTATATCACATATTTGCTTAAGGATCTTATCAAAAGTTGCTCAATCTCGAAACCTAGATTTTGTTGGAATGTAAAATATTGAATAAGAAAACAAAAATAAACAACATAACACAATTAAATAGAACTTTGAATAGAAAATACCTCTTGCTTACTAGCTAAGACAGATGGCAATAGAGGGTTTAAAACCAAATCCTCGTCAATCCTTTCTGCTGTTTCCTCATGTTGAGGATCTTTTCTTCTACACTTGCAGTCTAGCTCAACACTTTCTCTGGTTTTCCAGACTGCAAACACTGTATACACTCTTATTTCTGAAGAAGGGCATTTGCTCCTTGCTGGAATCCTTCAACCTGCTCTTGTGACCAGTTCTTCAATCTCCCATTTCTTGATCTCTATATATCTCATATCTCATCTATATAAGTATCAATATATATATATCAATACAGATACATATATATATATATATATATATCTATATCTCATCCAGAGATCACTCACAGGACCAGCACAGCCACAATCTCTCAAAAATATTCTGCCAAACAGCTATCTTCTATCTCAGTTGCTTAATCAAACCGCTGGATGAAGAAGTGAAGCAATACCTGGTAAGGCAGAAATAAACATATTGGCCAGAAGGGTTTCCATCTCAATATCAGCCATGTGCTAGCCTTTCTAGCTCTACACACACATCTTACATTCCATTGTATAGTACTATCAGTAGCCTAATGTCTCAAGCAAATCCTCTGTGAGAGCCCTTAAATTATTTGAAGGATATGGTTATTTCCATTTGACCTTTTCACATAAGAGATTGCATTCCTGTAATCAGCCTTTCCAAAAGATTTGGGAAACTTTTCCTTCTGGTAAATTACACTATTAAATGCTGCATGTTACCATTTATCCCACTCAGAATTATGCTTTGCAGAATTAATTTGTCATTCCCCCTCCTCAACATTTATCTTCATTTACTGTAGTTATCATCACAAATGATTTCCTCCTGTGTGTATGTGGGTGTAGGTGTGAGCAAATGCACTTCTTCCATGTCATTTTAGCTGCCAGAGCTCATCACAGTATTTTATAAATTGGAATCACTGTGAATAGGACATATTTTAATGCAATGAGAACAGAAATATTCCCTTTTGTACCCCCATGTAAAGTTTGTTTTCCTATGTCTTATTCCAGCACAATTGGCTTTAGAAAGTATGAAATGATAGACCAGCTGTCAATCTGGTGTCACTATATTGTCAACTCTGACTTTACTGGAACAGTAAAATTAATTTGAAATTAGCATCCATGGAGGGGGTTCAGCTGCCCACATTTTACACTATAGCAATTTATCCCAGATTGTAGAACATCCTCTTTAGTAAAAACAATTTAAAACATGTATTATTCCTCTAGTTTCACTGATGTTATGATCAATTAATCTTCTTTTTAGAGTGAGATTCCAGACTCTGGTGTTCTGCTCTGACTCTGGAATGTCATCATTCTGTGACCTAGACTCCACAATCTCTTTTTCCAGATTTGAGATGGCTGAGTATATTTGAGTGTCTGGTGGAGTCTTAATAGTCCCAAGACCCTTCTAATGAAATGAAGGCTAATCAGTGCTGTCAGCACACAGAGACAAAGGCCTTTTTACCCTCACAAGATCAATTCCAATTTTTAAATTACCCTCATATCTTTACTGTTCTGCAATCATTCCACTTGTGTTCATTTTTTACTTACTGATATAATGAAGTCATGCTTGTCCTGCTGTGACCTTTTTTCCTGAAGCCATTCAGTGGTCAGCTCGCCCAGACTGTGTCATTCTGACATAATTCTCTTCATTTCACATTTGCTTACTGGGCAATGCTTCCATATTGGTTGCAGCTCTTATGCCCTTAGAAACAAATCATCACCACCAGCTGGCCTTGTTTGAAGGCACAGAGCACCAGTCATTGAGAGCTAGCTGGTCAAATAACATGCAATCTAAATGACTCATCTCCCTGAGTGTCCTAGAGAATTAACAGCACTGCCTTTTCACTCAGGGCTTCTCTGTGCTTAGAATCAAAGCTCCAGTTCTGTGAATCCCACTCATATAATTTCTCTTCTTTGTTGACCAAAAATAGACTGAAGTGACATAGCCAAGCAGAAGGAGCTTGTTCCACTAATGAGTAAAGACAGGGTGCTGGTAGAGCAATGGTGTGGAGTATTTTGTGAAGAATAATTAGTACTATTTCTTATCTTTACCTTTGTGGATTTTTTTTCTTTTTTGACAGGGGGAAATAAAGAGAACTTCTGTATGACATACTGGTGTACTTAGTGAGGCAACACAGAGATGTTTCCAGTTTCTGAAGCTACAGTCTACAGTGCTTGCAGAACTGTGTGAAAGTTAAAGTCTTGTTGGCCAAAAATCCTTCTAGTTTTCTTAAAAAATCCTACTGTTTGGAATGCAGAACTATTTGTTTATGATTTGTCCTATAAATTTGACTATCTAGGTGGTGGTCCAATGGATAAGCAATCCTTTCACAGTTAATCTGGCAAAGTTACTGTCTTGTTTTGATGCTGTTTTGGCACCACTAGTGGCAACTGCTGATAAAGAAAAAAGAGATATTTACACAAACTAGTGATAAATTTTTGTAATGACATCTGTGTTTCAGTGTGTCTTTGGGCTATTTTTCCATGTTTAAAAGACTCCTAACAGCTGTATCTGAATTGTAAAGCAGACCCAAGGAAAGATTATAATTTCCTAATCCAAGGGAATTATTAAAGAGCAGTACTGCCCCTGGTCTTGCTCCAGGAGTTTAATCTCAACATTGATAACCCAGGAACACAGCTGAGGTATTTGTCAGGGGGACAGAAATGGAAGATGTAGTATGGACTACTCCTGTCTGATCATGCAGGGCAGCCACCATGTTTGTTGAAAGAAGGGAATTGAGTTAATTAGATTGACAGCCACAGTTTTCTTCATCATTTTGTGCATGAGTCTGTATTCCAAGAGTAATCCAAAGACTGAGTCTTCTTTTTCAGACATTCTCGGGGAAATAGTTGGAAATTAGAGACAGAATTTAAAGTCAATGAGTAAAACTCCATTAATTCCTTGTATAAAAACTTTTCAGATTTCAAAAGTCTCACTGCAATTCAGTTTCCCCTAATTACTTTCCAACTTGGAGTAAACTAAATTGAACTAACTGGAAAAACATCCAAACAGAAGTTTAATCCAGTTTATCCAGACATTTAAATCACACATTCAGCTCAGCCAGGCACACTGATGCTCTAGAAAGTTGCTCTAAGAAAATCTTGAACGAATATGAAAGTAGAGATACTTATCACAGCTCTGATACCCCTTTAATAATTCTAGTATAAAGATCACAGCTGAGAAGGACAAAAGAAGACCAACAAAAAGGATTTAGATACTGTATTATTATATGGATTAATAAAATTTCCGAGTATGGTTATTACTGCTAAACAGTGGCTGAAACACGATAAAAGACTAGAAATATTCAGAGGACATATTTAGTATCACCTTCCAAAGATAGTTTCTAAAAAAAACTATAAAGAATATTGCTACAACTGTGATGCTTAGCTGCTCTTTATATTTGTTATACAAAGTCTCCCCTCCGAGACTGCTGGGGGATCTTATTAATATTTACAAGTATCTAAATGGTGGATGTCAGGAGACTGGAGCATAACTTTTTTCTGTTGTATCTAGTAACAGGACAAGGGGTAACGTGATGAAGCTGGAACCCAAAAAGTTCCATTTAAACTATTTTACTGTGAAGATCACAGGCTGCCCAGGGAGGGTGTGGAGTCTCCTTCTCTGGAGGCTTTCAAAACCTGCCTGGACACGTTCCTGTGTGATCTGATCTAGGTGGACCTGCTTCTGCAGGGGAGCTGGGCTAGATGATCTCTAAGTTCCTTCCAGCCCCTACCATTCTGTGATCCATTCTATGATTCTGTTATTTTCTGTCAGGTTGACTTGTTTGGTGCTGGATTTCAAAGTATGCATAGACAGTTTATTCTAACTTTATCCATATAAGTACTTCCACCATAATTACTCTAGTTTTGACTGTTTGAGGACTACAAGATAATACTACGTGATGCACATCTTAGTAAACAAAAGATCTTCAATTTCAGATCCTCAAGTCTTGTATCTCAAATCTGGATGCTTCAGTGAGTTGTTCACAATCAGCACAGAGAGAAGGAAAAAACAATGATTGTGTAATTCATGAATACAGCAACAACAAAGATCCAAGGAAGAATGGTTTGAGGTATAAGTATTCTGTGAACGCACAAATTTGTTGAATTCAATTATTTAATGTAAATTAGCTCACGCTTGTATGCACTAAATATAGGAAAGGAAAAACATTTGAAGTTATAAACAACTGGTATAACAGTTTATTATTAGATATAATCAAGAAAAAGTAACATAAATGTTAGGAAAATATTTTTTGATGGCAAGACTTATTCTACACCCATAAACCTCATCAGCCTATTAAAAAGATCAGTAGAAAAATTATATGAATGTTCAAAATTCTTACAAACCAAAGATAAATTTTACTAAAGTAAATTCTATGATCCCTGCAGAATCTCTTAGTACACAGGATTTTATCCATTCTGCAATTAGCATTCTGTACAACAGCATCTAAAGATTGTATCTAAAAGACACTGAATTTATCATAAGGAGACAATGCTTTTAGTTCTAATGTAGGTACATTTTATCTCTTGCAATCCACGTAGCAGATAGCACACTTTACCATGACAGTCTCTGACATGTTTTAGCAATATGTCTGCATTATAGATGCTAATTGAAATTCATATGCAAAAGCCTGATCATTAGCTTGAGTCTTTGAACAACAAGGCTCTGTTGAAAGTTTAAACAAACAATGACAATCAATATTCAAAATGTTGATATGGAGCAAATTAGGGGAAAAAAAGATTTTTTTACCGTGAGAGAACTTCACTTTTTTTTGAGACATACATGCCCACAAAAAAAACCCCAAACAGTTAAATTTGCAAAAAAAATTAGAATTCACTTCCTAGATAGAGTCATGGTAAGCAACTCAATTCTCCATACTATCTCTCCTAAAGAGTTTGAAATAATTGCAACATCTAAATATGTTTTAGTCCAAATGATTGTTTCTGTCTACACAAGATGGCTGAAAACTCATCCTGGTGTCAGAATTGAGATCAAGTTGATTTTTCCTTCAGTGCTTTTATTCCCCATTAGTGATCCTTTGGCACAGTGCAGAAAAAAGTAGATGAGCTTCATAAATAAAAAACAGAGGATGGACGAATAAGGATGGCTGAAGACCTGAAAGAGATCTTCAGAGTGAGGTGCTAATAGTAATACAGAAAAACAAGAGATGGAGATATCATCTTTGAAAGGAGAAATAAAGAACAAACTTTCAGTAATGTAATAAATCATATCTATTTGTCTGTCAGCAAGACTTTCTGCATCAATTCATGCCTGTGGGCTTAAGGTAAGGTCATGTTTGACTAGCACTCCCATTTAGAAGAAGTTTCAGTTCACCACTGTCTCAAAAGTTATTCTTCATGGTTTCATTTTCATGATTTTTCTTCCTTTTCCCTTCATTTCCTCCTTGCTGTCAAGACATAACAGTCTGGAACAAATCTGGAGGAAGTCTGGAATAAATGATAGCCTTCTCTAACAGAATGACTGGCTTGATGGATTATTGTCAGCACAAGGAAGAAACCACAAGAAATAGAATGTCTTTGTACAACCACAAATTCTCATGGGATACATATTTTAGAAAGACGTTAACAGTAACAGAAGACCTTGATGTAGCCAGTATATGTCTTTGAGGTTCATGTACAACAGGTCCTGCACCACATCATATTTTCTGCTGTCATAGTTTTGTGTGGAGCAGTTTTTGGTAAAGGGGAAGGGGCTGTAAAGATAGATCCTGTAAGAAGTTACTCAAAACTCTCCCCAGCTCTGAGCCAGACCCACTTCTGAGGCTGAGCCAATTAGATGCCTCCATGATCACTTTTTAAGAAGAAGAATTTGGAAGATAAGAGTTCTTACTGTTCTTTCTTTCTTCTTTTCCAGCTGGTGATGGTGGAAGGAGTTGGAGGAGAGAGAGAAGCAGCCATGCAGACCCCAAGGTCAGTGAGGGAAGAGAGGAGGAGGTGTGCTGGAGCAGAGACACCCCTGCATCCTGCAGAGAGGACTGGAGAAGCTGAGAGTTCATGGTTTGTAAAAGACCCTGTCCCGTCTCACTGGGACCTCCACCTTCCTAAGGAAAGTGGGGATGGATGAGGGGCAGTAAGTAAGAGACTGTTGTCGTGCTTCATTGCTGGCTGGGCAAAACCATGACATCTATGTAATTTCTCCACTGCTAAACAGCTAACAATTGGAGGCGTGATAGAGATCAAGGAAATAATCAAAGTGTTCTGGGTAGTTTTAAGTTTCTGAAGAATCTTACTTTTTTTCCCCCTCAAACCAATTTCATCCTCAAGATTTTCAGACTTATAACAACTCTGAAGGGAATAAGCATAGCCTGGGACATTGACACACGTCGAGAATCTTTCAAATTTATTTCTACTGACTCCTTCCAAAGTGTCTCTTTACTTGCAACTAGGTTCTTTTCATTTCATGGATCTGTGAGTTAGGAAGGAGTTTCTTCTCAACCCGAAGTCAGTCTTTCCCTATTGGATATATATGAGTTCGACGTGTTCTACCCAATATTCCTGAACACATGTTTTAAAGTCTGTGTGTATAAGTGCTCAATAATAAGAGTTTATCCTTTTCTTTAGAAATGGTCAAATCCTCACTAAAGCTAAAAATCCTTTTTTTTCTTTTCCCTAGAGATTTAGGCTGTAGTAACTAAAGAAAAAAAGAGCTGAAAAGCTCAATTACTAGAGAAATCTACATGAGTTGTATGACAGTCTCAACCAATCTCTTTAACAAGCTCGAGAAGACTTTGATAATACTTTTGTGTACTTTTTATACATACAACTAAATAGTGGTGCAAAAATGTGTGGGCCCTGGATAGATGCTTAATTGTCTGAGTGTTAGCATCATTTTATGATTAGAAAAATATCGCAGTAACTGAAAATACCCTTGAGTTCATCTAGAAAATTGTTAGGCTTCACTTCAAAAGGAAAGTTTAGAAGTAGTTTTGCCCTATGATGGAGAAGAATACAAATCAAACACAGTAAACTTGTAAAAAAAATTCAGTGAGCTCCAGAAACAAAACAAGAGAACTCCAATTAGTATAACTCAGATTTCTCTCATTAGTCTGTACACAAATCAGAGAGAAGTAGAAAACTTGGTGAAAATAAATACCAAGCTCATTAAGCTTACAGGAATGTACAATGTGCTGTGTAATAACTCTTGGTTACCCACTTTTCTATGTCTAAACAAGGACCAATATCAAATGCTTATAATGCCTAATTTGTTTAAAGAAAAGAATGGATTTCATATGTTAATTTTAATTTCACAGGCACACTTTAAAAGGGGAAAATTGTCTTGGTTGAGAACTGAGATGCAGCACATTCTCATTTCTAAGTTTAGAAGAAGAAGGGTCTATTTGAATTATTTTTCTTTGAGGGTTTCCAATTTCAGCAGGATATGTTTAGCAAAACTGTTATTGTTGAAATTACATTTATATTTTAAACTCATTCTGGACTTTATCTCACATAATTTAATATATATGACTTTGGAACTTGGTTTTTCCTTTCTCTTTACACAAACAGCCTCTTTAGTTACAAAAATTATTTATTCTACTCAACAACAAAAGACTTTTCTCACATTTTGGATACTTTCATGGCTTTTTATCCAATAAGAGATGACATATGGAAACAGTACATGTCTTTTTAAACTCATCTCAGATGTGAGAGTTTAGACCACCGTCCAAATCCTCTACAAGATACCTATTGGTTTGAGTGAACATTGCATCAGACTGTATGGAACATACTTCTTTCCACATTAGATTCTAAGAATTTCCAATTATAACATACATTTTAACAATCTACTTCAAAGTGTAATGCTAAAAAATACATACAAGTTATGTATTAAAATAAGAGCGAAAATGAAGAATTGTCCCAAAGGAAATCCCAATCAACCCAAATGTTAGACTAAAGGCCAATCCCCTCCTCAACTTTTAGCAATGCAGTGAAATCATAGTACATCTTTATGTTTTGCGTTTCTAATCAGTAGAATCCAAGTGTACAAAATAAATCTCTGTAAGTAGTGGGAAAGTATTCTTCTAATGGGGGAGAATGTGTTGGGAGAACGCTTATATTGGATGACATTATGCCCTAGGAGAAATAAATCGTTTCCAGTAGATGAAGAGGTCCATATTGCAATTTTTATGCAGGTAGAGAAGAAATGACTTAGACAAGTGCTTCTTTGCTTGGGTAGAATCACATATTACATTCTCAATAGAGTGGGAGTAAATTAGCTCCACTTATGGACATAGAAAGCTCTAAATCTAACCCTTAAAGTATGTTAGTTTCTCAGAACCAGAGAAAAACAGCAAAAATATCTTGGTTTTCCATTTTCTTTTTAATAGAAGAACAAATTGTTATATTATTTCAGTATGAAAATCTACTGGGGAAATTACGTCTCTGAATTATTCATACCTGTTTTACCACTTTCCTCTGGCTTGTGCTTGTCTCTGAGTTCAGACTGGCAGCCTTTTTCTCATTTCTTGTGCAGATGAAATTTGTCCTTTTGCTTTTTTGTCCTTGTGATTATTTTGTCTCTGTTATTCTCTATTTTGTACCTTACAGTTGCTTGGAATGGTTAGTTTGCTATTCTGAGTTTCACAGATTTCGTCAGCTCAGATCATGTTCCTGGGGAGTTTGGTCTGTAGAAAGTGAGCTCATTTTATTGATAGCAATGTAGAAGCTTGTCACTGAAATGGTCATTTAAACATCCTTAATAGAATTATTTATGTCACACATGCATGTACACAGACCTCATATAATCCTAAAGGGATGGTTCTAATATCAGTATTGAAAAGTAATAATATTAAGCTGTTGAGGAATGTGAAAAGATAACAGCAAATATTGTTACTGTACAGTATAGTAATTCTTCTTAAAGAGGGTTAATTCACTGGAAGCAGCACAATGGTAATTTCAGACCATGTTTCTGCAGTGTTTTTTTTTCCTGCAGTCTATGGCTTTGATATACAGAATGCAGGAAAACACTTAAGTATCAAAATAAATTCATACTGTCTGAAATACTCCGTTCAGCTGATGGCCAACGTAAGAAGACCATGGACCTATTGGAATGAGTCTACAGGAGGTCATGAAGATCATCAGAGGACTGGAGTATTTCTCCAATGAAGACAGATTAATAAAAAAGTTGGAATTATTCACCCTGTGGAAGAGAAGGCTTTGAGGAGACCTTATAACGTTGTAGTAAGTAAAGATGCCTACAAGAAAACTGGAGGTAACTTTGTAGTATCATAGAATCATGGAATAGTAGTAGGGCATGTAGTGATAGAAGAAGGATTGATGACATTAAACGGAAAAAGGGCAGATATAGTTTGGATATTAGGAAGATGTGAAGGTGTTGAGGCACTGGAACAGGTTGCCCGCAGTGATTGTGGATGCCCCATCTGTGGAGTGTTCAACACCAGGATGGATGGGCCTTTAAGCAACCTGGTCTAGTGGAAGATGTCCCTACCCATGGTAAGGGAGTTGGAACTAGATGATCTTTAAGATCACTTCCTACCCGAATCATGCTATATTTCTATCATTCATGATACATCCAAACGAAATGATTCTGTTTTGTTTGTCAGCATCCTATAGAAAGGCTGAAAAATGCATCACAGTTTTAAGGTAATTTCAATACAACAATGTGAAGTATGTCCTATGCCAAGACAGTGTTATGACCAGACTAAACAGATTTCACAGAATGGTAGGGTTTGGAAGGGACCTTTAGAGATCATCTAGTCCAACCTGTGTGCAGAAGCAGGTCAACCTAGATCAGGTTGCATAGGAACATGTCCAGGTGGGTCTTGAAGACCTCCAAGGAAGGAGCCTCCACACCCTCCCTGGGCAGCCTGTGCCAGGGCTCCCTCACCTCAACAGTAAAATAGTTTCTTCTTATGTTTAAATGGAAATTTTTGTGTTCCAGCTTATTTCTACTACCCTTTGTCCTGTTACCAGATAAAGCAGAAAAAAAGTGATGCCCCATCTTCCTGACACCCACCATTTAGATATTTGTAGATGCCTCCTCAGTCTCCTCTTCTGCAGACTAAACAGCCCCAGTTCCTGCAACATTTCCTCGTATGAAAGATCATAGAATCATAGAATGGTAGGGGTTAGAAGGGACCTTTAGAGATCATCTAGTCCAAACCAAAGATGCTCCAGTCCTCTGATCATCTTGGTGGCCCTGCGCTGGACTCTCTCCACAAGTTCCCTGTCTGACTTGAGCTGGGGAGCCCAGAACTGGACACAGGACTCCAGATGAGGCCTCATCAGGGTAGAATAGAGGGGGAGAAGAGCCTCCCTCAACCTGCTGGCCACACTCTTCTTGATGCATCCCAGGATTCCTTTGGCCTTCTTGGCCATGAGGGCACATTGCTGGCTCATGTTTAGTTTATTATTAATCAGGACTCCCATGTCTCTCTCTGCAGAGCTGCCCTTCAGCAGTTCGACCCCCAGCCTGTCCTGGTACATGGGGTTGTTCCTCCCCAGATGCAGGACTCTGAACCTCACGAGTTTCCTCTCTGCCCAGCTCTCAAGCCGGTTTGCTACCTTGATGCCTGTTTCCCCTCACCTGATGCATTTAGTCATCTCCAGTCAGTGCCATACGTTCTTCAGAAGGGAGGATTGTGGTGAGAGAATAACTAGCTCTTTGGCCACCTCATCCATAGTGGCAGCAACAAAAGCAGTAGAGATGAGTGTTTGACAGAAAGAGAATTTTTTTCTCTTAAAGGGACTGGTGATTTTCCAGTTAAAACATTAAGCATTGTGCAGTCAGAAATCGAGCTATGCTTGTGACATCAGTAATGCTGCATGAGAAAGGAAGACAAATATACAGTAAGAAATCTTTTTTATGAGAACGTTTACAGGAAGAAAACAAAGCACTTTATATTGGAAGTCTGTGGAACAGAAATACCACTAAATAAAATGCCTGCAATTCATATGCTGAACTGACAACCTACTCAAGGCTGGATTCGGTCACTTGCTGTTTGCTGTATTTCCACTTTGTGTAACCTCTTACACAAGGTTCATGATATTACCTGTATGCATTATGGATTGCTGTGCTAGATATCCTTTGTGAAGTTTACAGATTCTATTTTCTGCATGAAAAATAATATTTGCTGGGATTTTTTTAAAGGTGATGTTTTCCTAATTCTTAGCATGCTGCTGTCAACCCAACAAATCTCACTTCCAGAAACAGATACATTTATTTGCATGACAGCTTTCTGATGAACTATTTCCTTAGTGTTCCCCATTTTCCTCCTGTATCACCACCAGTGTCTGTTCTCTCTGTTAGCCTGGACCTATGCAAATGGATGATGAGATCCATTATTAAATAAGGCAAGAAAGGGTTGGTGTACATGAAATAATATGATCTAACACACCCTGTCATTTGAAAGAGCTAGCAGCCCTTGCTGACCATCTAATTTTCTGCTCTAATTTTATTCTTGGCTCTAGTCCCTCACTCTCCAGATAAAACTATGACTTTTGTGTGTTAGAGGTCTTCATAGCCACACATACAGGGAAGGATGTCCTTACTTTTCACTAAGGAAAATATGGTTTGAAAGCAAAAAAGAAAAAACAGTGTGCTAAAGATAGACTGCAAGTATGGAGGATATAAAAATTAGCATCATCAGAGGAAGTTACTATAGGTCTCATTTGCTTCTTCCCTGGTATAATCAAAGATAAACGTTACCTTGTTCCAATTCAAGCTAGAAAAGCACATCTCTTTCCTAAACATCACTTTAAAGACAGCATATTAAACCCATTATCCTTCTTATTATACTTAATATTAGTTTAATAGAAATTGGCATATTTAGAAGAAGGGCCTAAATAAAAGCTTAGGATTTATTGTTTAAATCTTCTGACAGTCTTCTTCACCAAAGTGAAAATAAGTGACTGCATTACAAAGAGCTAGGTTTCAGACCTTTCCACTCAAAAGAGCAGGCAAAAGACTTTTTTGCATACCTTTCCTTAAGAGAAGCTAATTAGAAGTGTATTTCATTTGTCTTCACATTCCAGCCACAAATTAGGAAAAGCTACCAGCAGTCTGACATTTCTAAACAAGCAGGTTCACAGAGTGCCAGGCAAACCACAAAGAATGCGTGGGATGGAGAGGGAGATAACAAAACATTTTCTTAGGAGCACATTCATAACATGAATTCTATATCTAAAGGAAGAATTCTTGCCCAGTCATCTTGGCCTCCTTGTTTCTAGTTTATTTACTTGTTTTTTATGTAGAAGTAGGAAATGTTGATGTGGACTCTGCATACAAGTGTCTGCAACACAAAGCTACAGTTTGTCCAATAAGTTATTGATGGATAAGAGTACTGAGAGAAACTCAACTGTAGCACTTCTCCCTTCTGTTTGCTTACTATACAAGAACTAAGTCATTCAAGTATTTTTTTCTTTGTAAGGCATATTTTGCATCTCCTTCAAACTTCCTATCATTGTTACTTGAAATAACACATGACATTGACAACATCTCATTTTTTTTCCCCCAAACATTCTATGGAGGAATTTATAGAGCAGGAGAAAATGTGAAGTCCAGCAGATAAAGTTCTGCTGCTCGATTGTTTATTGGCTTACGTCTAGGGAAGCTGTTTACATCCTAAAAAAATGTATATATGTTTTTAAGAAGCCAACAGAACTACTTTTTACATTCACTTCACAAATATAAAGACTACCATAGCTGCAAATCAAAGACTAGAATGTTATGTTTTAATTTACTTTTTCTTTACCAATTGGAATAATTGTCATAAACATCTCTAAGGAAAAAAAGTAATCCTATTGCTCACTGTGTAATGTAACAACTGCAAGGGAGTGAAAACAGTAGCTTGAAGCCCTTGCAACTGATATTTCTCAGGGACACATGGAAGTGATTCATAATGAAGACATTCAACTATAGAGCAAATATACTGACACTGCAAATCAATGTGGGTATAGTAGTGGAAGCTGAGCACAATGTATTTGCTGCTTTCCAAGTAAAAGATTTGTCCAAAAAATAGTACCGATTTCAGTAATCAAAAGTTTACTAACAGAAACTTATGATGACTTTACTTCTGAGGCACCACTCTGGAAAGGTATCTTTAAACCTTTGAAAGTTTGACAAGATCCTGTAGCATCTACACTTACTACATTTCCTTTTAAGCACATTTTTGGCCATCTGACTTGTTGAAAATGGGGAAATAACCTCTTAGCTAGGAATAATGGACAACCACTGACTACAGTTTCCACAGACAGTGCCAAGCATTTTTCCATTTCATTTTAAATCCAAGAATTCACCAGAAAGCAAATGACACATTTAACAGATAATGTTGCCATTTTAGGCTAGCAACCATCTGTGACTTGCTATACAGAAGACCAGTAAAACTATGAACATCCCCAGTCTCAATTTTACCACCTGATAGCTACAACTGTACAGCACAGTGGAAATGGATGGATAAGACTAGACCTCCTTAGCACCACTGCTATGAAACAAATCAAATCGAACCAAATCAAACCAAACCAAACCAAACCAAACCAAACCAAACCAAACCAAACCAAATAAAAGCAACATCACAATTTACGCAATCATGGACTAAATAAAACAAATACTGGACTCTTTCTCTTGTATATACTAACCAATCTGTTTTCTTGGAGAAACATTTATACTGATCTACTGTATATTTTTCTTTTCAATGACACTCATCAATTCCATGCCATAACTCACTGGATTGTACCTTCAAGTTGCCAAATTTTCAAGACATTTGTTTCCTATCTAGACAGTAGGCAAGCAATCTTCTGAGCACCCGATATCATGTGCCAAACATAAGCAAATGATGGTGTTTTTGAAAATCCTTGAGAATTTTTGTATATGTACACATATTTTAAAGGATAAAGCTCGTTATTTACTGCTGCTTCAAATTGTCAAACTTTATCAGCCCAGCCCCAGATTTGTGATGACTTGTGTCAATAGTTTTCTTTGCAGCTGGTTGTAATGTTACTTTTTTCTCTCTCAAGTTCATAAAAACAATTCAAAAGATGTCTACAGTCTGATACAGTATAGAAAGTATATGCCTCATGCAACTAGACTCCTGCACTTTATTGACCATTTGGTTTGCATATTGGGATGAATTTTCCTTTGGATACCAATGCCCAGCGGAAAAGAAGAGTAGGCTAGGCACAAAAATTGCTGAAGAGAGGCTAACTGAGGGCACAGGACCTCTTCAACAATTTCAACAAAGTTATCCAGCTTTGCTTCCATGTCCCAGGAGATACTGCTGGCCCAAGTCAAGAATAGTAAATATGGTAGAGTTGCATTCTCGACCACTGAGAGCAACACAGTCTGCCTTCCACCCATATATATAACAACTTGTTTCCTCCCAGTGGCTTTATTCAAACCTTCAAAGGGAAGAGTTCTTGGTCTGTTCTATCCCCCATATCAGGACCAAGCATTATTTGAAAGAGTGGCCATTGGCATAGGCTAAATCTGTGCCAAGGAGTTCCTCATTCTGAGCAACAACAAGGTAGCAACTGAGGCTGTTCAGCCTTCCACTGTAGACACAGTCAACACGCACTCTGCCAACAGTGTGAAAATATTATGTATTGACAAATTACACATTGTTTGCAATTGGGCAATTTTCCATAATTTGAGAAAAATCACATTATGCAGGAAATAATGTGTCCTGCGGTGTTAAAATCTGCAACAGCTTTCATTTTTCTGCGGTGTAGTTGAGAAGTAATTTGTTTGTTGTTCTGGGTATTATTTTTAGCCATGGTCATAGCCAAGAGAGATTCTATCTTCTCCAGTGTCTTTTTTTTTTTTAGTGGAACCACTCTTTGAAACATCTTTCTTTTTAGTTATGGTCATGTTTAGCTTAGTCTGGTCCAGCAGGCAAACAAATGATGCTTTCTTTTGAAAAGATGATGGAATTGGTAGCAACTCAACAACAGGGTGTGCCCACACTGAATATATTCAGGAAAAGGCACAGAAATATCCTGCAATTAAAAAGTACACTTAGAAATAAAACATCCCGACCACGACTCTCTCTGGATTCCTCTCATCACTGCCTGAAAACTGAAGAAATTTATTGCAGAAGAACTACTACATCAAAACAAAATAATGAATAGAGTTAAAAGTCATAAACAGCCAATAAATGAAAAGGGAAACTTCAGCAGTTTGGAACATGTAACATTCTTCTGAGGATTTGTAATGTGGGAAGAAAAAAATAAGCATTACAGAACATAAAAATATCCCCAGTTTGTGTGGAAGTGTCTGGGTTTTACATTCAGTGATTTAGCTGTGGGTATAATGTTGCATACTGATTTCAATATTTATCAATGTGCTGGTCCTGAAAAAGTAAGTATTAAGCTCGGAATTCTACCCAAAAAATATTATACACCATAACGATGAAAAAAAGCTTGTATAAACCAGTAGAAACATTACTCTTTCTGTGAGCTGTTGCATACAATACGATTTATGAAGTGTTGCATGAAATTCTGAGATGAAAGCTTCCTGTATGTCTATCATGATATTTACTCTGTGCATCTACTGCTCTCACACTATCATTGTATTTAAATCTCACATATGTTCAAAACACCACCTCTCTCATAATTATTCAGATGGGTTTACTTTTGCTTTTTCATTGCTAAAGCTGCCACAGCTTAATTTGGGAGATTTTCAGGTGTTTTCCCTAGCTGCCTCAAACTGAAACAACAGGGTTATAAATGTGAATTGTCTCACTGTTTGAGGAAGCACCTGGAGTGCACATAAAACCATTAACCCTCTGAGACACTGAGCTGTGCTGGAAGCTTGTACATAGCACTGGTAGCACACGTCTCCTTATTGCCATGACACTTCCACATTAAACATGAACACATCCAATAAAATCAGCAGAGAGATCTCATATATGGTAAGAATTACAGCTGCACTAATAATACTAACTCAGCTTTGTGAATATCTCCCTAAGGCCTCATTGCAACATATACTGAATTGATCTTTCTCCTTCAGTGGCGAGATCTACATCATTTCTTAAGTAGCGTTCCTCTTACATTGTTAACCATTGCTGTCAAGAAAAGCCTAACTCACCAGTAGAAAATATGGAGAGGAAACATATGTTATTAACATTTTGCTGACCAAAGTGATCACATATTCTACCTTTAAAGGTCCAGGGTCGCTACTGTCGCAGAGTATGACTTGCAAAGACATTGCTGACAACACACAGGAAGAGTAAGATTTGAGGATAAACAGTGACAAATTGTCAGACGTCTTCATCTTAGTAAGCCTCAAACTGAAATAGATCTTTCAAGACAGCCTTTTTACACACTGGGCCTTTCATTAGATTGGTGAGATGAAAAACTAATTAAAGCAGGAACTTAGATTTGACCCAAATTCAATCTGCATTTGCAAGCTGAATGAACTTTCAATTTACAAAACAAAATACTACAGGATGAGAATGAAACAGTATAGAAAAAGCCAGTCAATTATGTGATGCAATTAAAGTTACAGGCACCATGATTACATGAATTCTTCTAAATCCTCCTTCATTAATTCAAATTAGAATGCCATCTTCATCTCTGTCCATATTGTTACACCTATCACAGAAGTGTAAAAATCAATTTCAAACTAATTAACAGTTCGCAGAGAAGAGTATGGTAGTCAGTTTTTTTCAGTATCAAAGAGCAGCAGGGCATTGAGCAACTGTAGGTCAGAGATGGCAAAACTATTTCTTACAAAGTGCCTGAGTAGCGGAGCAAGCTTTAAATTGCAGTGACAAAGTCTGTCCTTTGAGATTAATCTTTTTTTCATGACCATGAAATATTTCTCCACTATGAGCAGTGAATGTGAATTTGCTCAGTTTAAATGCCAGCAATAACTCCCGTTGTTATTCTTTTTCTGGCTGCCTTTACTCATTAATCTGTTTAAGGACAGTTGTAATAAATGCACATCTAAAAGGCCTTGCCACAAGCAAATCTGAAACTCATACATTTGAATCACTTCCTCTGTGGCAAAAAAAAAGACTGAATCAAGATATCTGGCTGCAGTAATGTGAAGGAAAAAATATTATCATGTCTTTACCAATGTTTTCTTGCTATTTTGTCGTATTGGCCTTCTGTCACCTTATTGAACAACATCAAATAATAACACACACACATCAAATATTGAGGCAGCTAATGAGGAAAAAATTTACAAAGAATGAACATTTTATTGGAAGAAATCTTAAAAAAAATAACATTTAGGTTAAAAATCTTCAGGATGAAATCATAAAGTAATGCAGTTTTTTGTTGACATAGTTTCATCTAAATCCTATCCAATTACTTAGATGTCTGCTAGAAAACAGTCAACATTAACATCTGAGTATTACCTTTATCTAGTTCATATGACATACATTTTTTATCAGAAAAGTGAAGTAATGCTCTGGCATACAGTTGCTAAATTGTAGTGTTTGCTAAAACTGGAACTATTACTTCAACACTGACAACAAGTTAAAACAATAAGAAAGATCTCTTCAGCCTGTAAAAGGGTTTTATAATGACATTAAAGCAAATATAAAATTTCAAAAGAGCTCTAGCAGATCTACATAAATGTATCCCTCAAAATCCTGAAGTTTGGCTATCTGTCAGGAATTTAGGGCGTTTATTGAACACATTCAGCTTCATTACGATGCACTGCAGTTTTTCAATTGTCATATGAAATAATGTGTGTGTTAACCTGATAATCAGATTTTTCTATTAAAGGAGCCCTTTCAGGGAAACAAACTATGCCTTATTTCTGAAAATAAAAGAAAGAGCTACTAACACATCTCCACTAAAAACACTTTTGTTTTAGAGGGACATTATCTAATAGCATAATTATAGGCAGTGATATTTAAAACAGTGGTAAATATAATTGTCCAACATTTCAGTATTGTATACTGAAGAAATAACAACAAAAAAAGATGCTTTTTTAATTCTGACTCTACCAAATATTATCCAAATGTATATCAATTTACTTAGATTGACTTTATTATGATAGTACTGCAGTATTCTGTAGCCTAAAAGTCCAAATATGTTTAACACGTCCAAGATGACTCTTATGTGAGTAACCAGGGAGGTCTTAGCCTCACTTCCATTGCTTATACATAAGCCAAAATATTACAGGCTACAGAGTAAACTCAAGACCTTTCAAAAGAAAGATGCAGAAAAATCAGATCCTCTATGTCCTTTAGTGGGCATAAAACCACACTAATGTTCACAATTATGATATTTCACATTGTGGCTCTGGGAAGGAGAATTAAGGCCATGTTTTTAGGAGGTGATAGGATACTGCTTAATTTCTGATGTAGGAAGCAAATGAACTCAGAAATGAGATGCCTTGCTTCCTTTTCTGGAAGTGTTCATGTTGCTCTTTCCCATATATAAGACCACTTCCATAAAAAATGGGAGAGTTGCCAAAATAACAAGAGAATGACATAAGTTTTCTCAGGAACACTACTCATGCTCTGGAGTATATCCTTGGAGAATCTGGTTAATATTTTCTTTATCTGAAGCATAAACTTTACACACAGAAAGATAATTAAACGTCATCTTTCACCAGAAGGCTTTGTGTTTTTATGCCTGAAAGTTTGCTTCTAAGTTACCACCTCAATTTTTTAAATACTGCTTTGACTCAGAGAATAAATTCATAAGAGATACAAAGGTACATCAGTAGAGAGTCTTTGTAAATGCTGACTTAAATTTCCATGTTAAAAGACATCTTTCTCCCCAGTTGCCATTACAGTGAATGACAATGAATTTGAAAGGCCTTCTCAAGCATGGCCAATTGCATTGAGCTTTCCCAATACCAAAAATCCTGCACTTTGCAAACAGTAGTTTCTAAAATCCACAGAAATATCACCCAAGTGAGTAGTACCATGTATGTTTAACAGGTTTTGTTGCAGGAGTAGCTATTACTCACAAATCTTAATTCTTTGATTCTGTTTTAAAAATAATTGACATAAACTGAGCAAACAGTACAAACTTTTTTTTTTAAGTGCACAGCATTCCTAAGTGGAAATTGTTGGAACCATGTTTGCAGAGCGAGTTATTAAGAGAGAAAAGTGAAGAGAAACCAGCTCTACAGAAGGCTGCAGTCTTGAGTGAGCTGGGCTTAGTGATCCAAAATCCACTGAGCTCACTTTTACCCTTATTTCAATTCTGGGATGGTTTGGAAGAGTTTTATAAACAATTCCAAGGTAATTCAATTTTTTAAAAAATAACTTTAGCACTCTGTTCACAGTTCTTTCAAAAAAACCCATTTCATCTTTAATAACAAACCAAAAGGTAACTTCAAAACCTTGGTAAAAGCATTTCATCTAACAGACAGGAATCAAAACACTGTTTTCAAGAAAACAAAGATTATTTTTCATAGACTTCATGGCAAGTTGGTGTGGTTTCTAGTCTCACAAATATCCACTCTCCTCTCCAGAACTCAGAAGAAACATCTTGTTTCAACACATGGTTTGGTTTCCATTACTGAAATAGCACACTTGGCTAAGCCTTAGACTGCGTCAGGCCCCCAGAGCAACAGAAGTACTGTGTGGTGGTTCCCAGCCTGTACATTGCCACTGCACTGGTGCAAATTCAGTGGCAGCAGTCACTCTGAGAAAAAGTGGAATGGTAATTTTCTTTCTTTTTGTTCTCTTTATAGACAAGCTCAATGTATTTTTTAATAGGTGGTGATAGGTTATGGTTATTAATTTTCTTTTTCATCCATGCAGTTTCAAACATTGAGATGAAGAGCTGACCAAGGCTTGCTGGCCAGCATGATGCTTTTAGAATCATAGAATAGTTTCAGGTGGAAGAGATGTTTAATATAGAGTCCAGCCTTTGTCTTAGTCCTGTTGACCACTGGATCATTTCCCTAGGTGCAATATCCACCAGTCTCCTAAACACCTCCAGGGACAATGACTCTACCACCTCTCTTGTTGCGTTTAGTGTTGGATACATTTGGTAAGAGATTAATCCCCTTGTGTTCTGATTGGTCTTCAGAGATTAGAGGAGCTAGGGGTGACTGGATTTCTCTCTTAATAGGCAGGTCGATTTTATTGTGACTATAGGCCATAGACATCAAATGCACAAACAGCCCATCTGCTGTAGGTCCAGCCACATTCAAACATATCAGATGAGTCCATGAATAGTATGATTTGTTCCATATGCAACATATACAGATTCTTTCAGTTTGACAGTGATAAATGCACTAAGCTGCAGGTTAGCTACAATTCTCAAAATACAATTGCAGTCACATAGACTCCCACTTGTTGTAGAGGAGGTTGCAAATCTTACCAAAAGATCTCACTTCCATTCTGGGGATGGTGATGAGAACAAACCCATCGTCTGTCCCCACTACTCGGTGTCGAATTCTTGTCCCCCAAAGCAGGTATTAAATCAGGGTAATATTTATACCTCGTTATCTATCTACTAGGTAAAATGCGTGGGTGGCAATTCGGTCAAACTATTGCTCTTTACAAAACTGTCTTTCCTTTCAAAATTGTCCAAAACTGTCAGTTTACCAGAAGTTGCCCAAAATGCTCCTTGGTATCTTTCATAAAACACATCTTTGGTAGCTTGTATGAAGTAGAAGAATGGGGTGGGAAGAACAGAATCTCACAACCTCCACCTCACCTTACATTCCTCCCTGATGCCATGGCAACCAGACCCTCATCCAGTCCTCATGTTTGTTCGGGGCACCGGATGTTTGGCAGTGATATTGATCCTTGTGTTTTCCCTACTGTTTAGTGCTTCCAATGCTTCCTTGTTTCCTACTGTTTTGTGCTTCCAACAACTATGCATTCCCAATCCATTCAGGAGCCTGCGCATCTGGCTACTCTCTGTTCAAGCTTCCACACAGTGTAGAGAAGTAGCTGATTTGGGAGTATCTCCAGCTGGAAAGGGGTTTAGCGAGCCAGCTCACTTGAGGCTGATCTGCAGGGTCAGATGCTAACATGCAATGTCACTGTGATTAGTCTGGCTATATCTCCACTAGGAAATCAAGCAGTGCCAAGACTTATTCTTTGCTCCTGAAACCAGCTGGTATAATCTGGCAATATATTGCACTAACCATGCAAGCCACATAAGTCTTCTTACCAGCAGGATAGCAACATCCAAACTGCGTTTTGGGAATAGTCTAAGAAAGCTGGAAACAGTAACCCAGTGGAAAGCTATGCTGGAAACAATGCAGAAGTTAAACTGTCAATTACATTACCATTCTGAGACCTGAGCCCTGACACTTGTACTTGTTGAGAAAGATCTGGCTTCCATGTCCAGAGATAGAGAAATGGTTGTGTAGATATTTTGATGTCTGTGATAGTCACTAGATATGCCTATGAACTTGAGAATAAGCTCACACCTGTGCTTGATTGGCACTGAAGACATAGTATATTAAACCAAAATGTGCTGTAGCTATGATCTGGCCATTAATGTTAGTAACCTTTGCAGTAGCACATCAAAGATGAGAAAGATGCACAAAATATTACAGTTTTGAATAAATGGCTTAAAAGAGAAAACACTTCTGAGCATTGAGAGTTTTGAGTAAAAAAATAAAAACAGAAAAAGGGGGAGAAAAATACTGCATGACCACCCTCCAGCTTCAGATCTAAGAGAAATTAATTTGCTTCAGTGGAGGCACAGAATGTCTCCAGTCCTCTTCAAATCACATTACATGTTCCCATGTATTTTTCAAATACCTCTACAGTCTGTATGTATTGTCTTTATTCCTTTTTCTTTTTTACTTGTCAAAAGAAAACACGTAAGACGCTCATTCGGGCTCCTGCAATGCACTTTAAGCAGTGATTCCTACAGTGCAAGAGTCAGACTGACTCTGGATCACTTCCCATATTTCTTGTAGTGCTAGTTACTCTCTCTGCTGAAGTGTCTGCCACACATTTAATCCTTTCCCCAGATAGCTCACCTGTCCCCACTTTTTAAAAGCATTTCTGGAGACCATGTCTGTTTTTCTCAATAATTCTTGCATGCTGAAATCACAAGTACAGCATATGATCCTGTCCTTTAGCTATGGTATTTAAAAGTCCTTCCAAAGTTACATGTAAATATCAGAGATCTCTGTTCTTCAATGTGCTTTTCTTCCTTCTCTGGTTTTTGACCACAGGTAAAGAAAAACAATCTCATTTTAAGTCTTTGTCTGTCTTGGGTCACAGTTTACACAAAATTACTTTATCAGTTGTTCCATTGCCTACTATGTCTGACAATCACACCTCATTCACTTCTCACCTCTCATTTACCTTTTGAGATAGTGAAAACAATCTTTGTCTTCTTTTTCTTTTTTAAATCTCTAACTGTGCTAAGATCTGTAAGCTGTGAATACAGATACAGTTCTTGCTCCCATCATTTCCCTGACCATGCAAGGCTTGTCTAGAAATTTGATGTTTCTACTGGCTGGTCTCCATGTGTTGCCTTTTCCCTTTTCTTCAACTTCCCCTTCATATTCTCTTCTCTGCTGTATGTCACTCAGATAACCACCATTTCACCTACTGAATGTGAGAGGCAATGGAGGGTCTGCACATACACTTTCTTATGGATTGGTATCCATTTACTGTGTTCTCTGCTGGTTGGTGTCCAGAGATGTTTGGCTTGTTCTACAGTGTTTTGATTAGTGAAGACACTAATAGTGTTCTCGCTGTCTGCTTAGACAATCGTCTTCATGGAAACCAGTCACCATCAAGACTATTATTCTTCTGCCAGACTTAGCTGAACTCAGATCAGTGGCTTAAAATTCACAGGGAGGAAAAAATCTAAAACCTCTTATTACTGGAAGAAGGTGCTACACTTGCAGAGTGCACACAATTCAGCTCCTCCTTCCTGCAGCTCCTAGTCCTCCTTCCAACCTCCAAGGAGAATCATAGAATCATAGAATGGTAGAGTTGGAAGGGACTTTTAGAGATCATCTAGTCCAAAATCCTAAAGAAGCAGGTTCACCTAGATCAGGTCACATAGGAACATGTCCAGACGGGTCTTGAAGACCTCCAAGGAAGGAGACTCCAAAATCCCTCTGGGCAGCCTGTGCCAGGGCTCCCTCACCTGAACAGTAAAATAGTTTTTTCTTATATTTAAGTGCAACTTTTGTGTTCCAGCTTCATCCCATTACCCCTTGTCCTGTTGCTAGCTACTATAGAAAAAAGAGATGTCCCAACATCCTGACATCCACTCTTTAGATATTTGTAAATATTAATAAGATCTCCCCTCAGTCTCCTCTTTTCCTCCAGACTAAACAGCCCCAGCTCCCACAGTCTTTCCTCTTATGAAAGAAGTTCCAGATCCCTGATCATCTTGGTGGCCCTGTGCTGGCCTCTCTCCAGCACTTCCCTGTCCCTCTTGAGCTGAGGAGCCCAGAAGTGGACACAGGACTCCAGATGAGGCCTCATCAGGGCATGGTAGAGAGGAAGAAGAACCTCCCTTGACCTGCTGGCCACACTCCTCTTGATGCATCCCAGGATGCCATTGGCCTCTTGGCCATGAGGGCACATTGCTGGCTCATGTTTAGCTTATTATCAATCAGGACTCCCAGGTCTCTCTCTGCAGAGCTGCTCTTCAGCAGTTCGACCCCCAGCTTGTCCTGGTGGATGGGGTTGTTCCTTCCCAGATGCAGGACTCTGCACTTGTCCTTGTTGAACCTCATGAGGTTCTTTTCTGCCCAGCTCTCAAGCTGATTGAGATCCCACTGAATGGCAGCACAGCCTCTGGGGAATCAGCCAGTCCTCCCAGTTTGGTGTCATCAGGGAACTTGCTGAGGGTACACTCTGTCCCCTCATCCAGGTCATTGACAAAATCGTTGAACAAGACTGTCCCCAGAACCGATGTCTGTGGAACTCCACTGGCCACAGGCCTCCAACTCAATTCTATGAAGAAAACATTGAAAGCGGAGTGTAACTGAGAGGTGGTGCCTACTGTCTGTGAGCAGCAGTGGGGTTATGCCTCAGACTGTCTCTCACTCCATAAGTTTAGTTTGCATTGTTTTACATTGTCTGATGGAAATAACGCACTCTCAGCTCCGTGGAAAACAAAAGATCACTGAGAGCTTCATGGAGTTGTGTTTTGCTAGTCTGATTGGTGAATCACTCTATTTGCTTAAGCTTGCCTTCATTGTACCATTTATCCTCAGCTTCAGGCAGAGGATGGATATAATCGTTTGTGTGCCAGGCTGTCATGCTAAGAGTTGACATTGGGCATGTTAATGTATGCTCTGAACAATGGGGTTAACACCAATATCCTACCTTGCACCAAAACTATGTATGCCTTCAAAATAGGGTTTATCATCTTTTCTACAAGATGGTTCACATGAGTACTGTATGAATAGCAACCAAGGAACCCTTAGAATAATCAAAATATGATTAGCGGTAAAAACATGTCCAGACTCACTGAGTATCAAATCCTTTCTCTGACAAAAGGCTGTCAATTAAGGTAAAGTCCTACAATGTCTTTATCAGCCACAAAAACATCTCCCTAACCTGTGCTCTCTAATGTGCTGATGACAGATCTGATAACTGGGCAGGGCTAAAGAATTGGAGTGCAGCTCTTATTTGCATTTTAAATGTCTCAAGGGAAAAGATAAAAACAAAAAATAATGCCATTGAAGTGGCTCATGAACTTAAGGAGGTGCCCTCCTTCTTACAGGCTTTGCTGCATCCTAAGCTAAGCAGTACAAAATTATTTTCCCTGAGTAAACTGAAAAACAAAACTCCAAGCACTCAGTTAAAAAATATTGCTTTTTCATGTTGCCCATGAGGCCTAAGTATAGTGAATTTTGATGTGAACATACTGAGAAACCTATTCTTTTCCACCAGCCAGTAGGGTGTTTCAAAATACAGCACTGTGCCAAATCTCTGATGATCCTCTGTTAGAGGCAGTCCTTGGTGGTATGATGCCTCCCAGAATGATTTCAAAAGTCTTTGGCAAATCACTGTGTTTCCTGGGCCCACAAAATACAAAATTCAACTGCATAATGGACAACTGACTTTTAAACTTGTTTCCTTCATTACTGTCCTCTGCATAAGCTACTGAAAGACTCAAATTTCAAATATGTTTATGAAACCAAACTGTTCCCTGGCAAACACTTCTTTGTATCTATTCTCTGTGAGACTAAAAACCAGGCAAGTGAAAATTCGCCAGATGCCCTGACAGTAAACAATCTGATTAAAATCCACTTTTCCTATTAGACATCTACTTTTCTTATTCATGTCAGCTGTGATTGCAGACTCAGTAAAATATATAAATAATTCACCTGTTTATAAGCATGGACTCCACAGGCAGATTACTTGACTATTTCAAAGTACTGAATGACAGTAGCAAACTGACAACTCCAGCCTATCTCCCTTCTAAATGCCATCAAGAAAATTGCAATACTGTACTGGTTGTCAAAATTATTGACAGAGATTACAGAGCTGTCAACCAACACTGAGATTTGCAGATTTCATGTGAAAGTCTTGCTCTTTGACTCATCTTATATCTTTACCACTAGAGAGATGCAAGAAAGGTAAATAATGACTTTCTAGATGTTTCTCACACAAATAAAAATGTAACATATAAAAACATAGGTTTCCTGATGCAGGTTGCTGTTTTCTGAATCATGGTGTTGCTGCAGTTTGAACTCTGCATTCAGCAACGTGGAGTTTTCTAACTGACAGCACACAATGTCTATTCTAGCCATGTGCAAGACAAATCAGTTAAGGATTTTTTCCTCCTTGGAAGTTATTGCATAATTACATTTTCCAAAGTTTTCCAAAGTCCTGGCCAAACAGAGGCTAGGTATGGCAAATTCTATAAGCAGATGGGAGAAGTCTTGTGGAGATTTTCAACCAGATGTCTGGTGGAAATACAGTATAGAAGAGAGGAAACAGTCAAAGAGGTTCCTGGAGCATGTGGAAGATAACTCCCTCACACAGTTGGTGAGGGAATCTAGTGTCCCACAAGATCTGTTGTTGGTGAAGAGAGAAAGACTTGTGGGTGATGTGATAGTTGGGGGCTAATTTGGGCATAGCAACCATGAAACGATAGGAGTTTTCAATTCTTGGAGGAGTAAAGAGGGAGATAACAAAACTGCTAACTTGGACTTTCAGAAGGCAGAGTTTGGCATTTTTAGGAGGCTGGTTGATAGAGTCCCTTGAGTGGCAGTCCTTAAGGGTAAAAATGTCTATGAAAGCTGGACATTCTTTAAGAAGGAAATCTTAAAGGTGTAGGAGCAATCCATGCTCATGTGCCAAAAGCTGAGCTCTCAGGGAAGACCATCAGCCTGGTCAAGCAGAGATCTTTGACTAGAACTCAGAAAAAAAGTTTGTGACCTTTGGAAGAGGGAGCAGCCTGAGTTGGAGGACTACAAGGATGCTGTGAGGCTACAGAAGGAGAAAATTAGAAGGGCCAAAGTCCAGCTACAACTTAATCTGTGTACTGCTTTAAAAGACAATACAAAATGTTTGTATAAACACATTAGGAACAAAAGGAGAATCTTCATCCTTTATTACGTGTGGAGAGAAACACAATAGTGACGAAGGATGAGAAAAAAGACTGAGGTGTTTAATACTACCTTTGGCTCAGTCTTTAATAGTAGACTGGTTGTTCTCTGGGTATCCAGCCCCTCAAGCTGGAAGATAGAGACAAGGAGTGGAATGAAGCCCTGATAGTCCAAATGGAAATGATATACAACCTGCTACGCCACTTAAACACACACAAGTCTCTGAGGCTAGATGAGATCCACCCGAGCTTGCAAAGGGAGCACTTTCAGTCATTTATTATCAGTTCTGGCTAACCAGGGAGTTTCCAGAGGACTGGAGGTTAGCAAATGTGACATCCATCTACAAGAAGGGCCAGAAGAAAGATCTGGGAAACTAAAGGCCTGTCAGCCCGATCTCAATGCCAGCCTTGATTATGGAGCAGATCATCATGAGTGTCATCATGTGGCACACAAAAGACAACCAGGTGATCAGGCCCATTTAACATAGATTCATGAGAGACAAGTCCTGCTGGACTGACCTGGCTGCCTTCTAGGACAAAGTGACCCATTTAACGGACAAGGGAAAGGCTGTGGAGGTTGTCTATCTAGACTCTACAAAAGCCTTTGATACTTTCATACAGCATTCTCCTGGATAAACTGGCTGCTCATGGCTTGGATAGGTGTATTGTTTGCCTGGGTGACCATCCCCAGAGAGTGGTAGTGAATGGAGCTAAATCCAATTGGTAGCCAGTCACCAGTGATGTTCCCCAGGGCTCTGTGTTGGTGCCTGATTTCTTTAACATCTTTATCAATGATCTAAACAGGGGGATTGAGTGCATCCTCAGTGAGTTTGCAGACAACTCCAAGTGTTGATCTGCTCTTCAGAAGGATCTGGACAGACTGAAGTGATGGGCTGAGGCCAATTGCACAAGGCTCAACAGGCCAAATGCTGGGTCCTGCACCTGGGCCACAACAACCCCCAGGCAACACTGCAGGCTTGGGGCAGAGTGGATGGAAAACTTCCCTGAGGAAAAGAACCTGAGGGTGCTAATTGACAGTGACTTGCACCTGAGCCAGCAGTGTGCCTAGGTGGCCAAGAAGGCCAATGGCACCCTGACTTGTATCAGAAATACTGTGGCCAGTAGGACTGTGGAAGTGATTGTCTGCCTGTGATGAGGCCACATGTTGGATACTGTGTAACAAGTTAAAAAAAAAAAAGAGACAAAACTTAAGACAAGTGCTGCACAGTACAACTGATTATCACTGAGTGATGTCCAGACTCTTCCTGAATAGTGATCCATATCTCCAGGCTGACTTCTTCAAGTTTACGTGCTAAATATGATGCCATATGGTATGGGATATCTGGCTAGTTGGTGTCAGTTGTCCTGGCTGTGCTCTCTCTCAGCTTCTTGTGCTACTCACCAGTGGGGCAGAGTGAGAAGTAGAAAAGGCCCTGATGCTGTTCCAGCATTGCTCAGCAGTAACCAGAACATCCCTGTGTTATCAACGTTGTTCTGTGTTAATCCCAAGCATAGCCCTAGATGTGAATGAAAACTAACACTATCCCAGCTGAAACCAGGACATGCAGGAAAGGAAGTTCTGGGAAGATTTTATTGCTCTCTACAATTACTTGAAAGAAGGTTGCGGAGAGCTGGGGGTCAATTTCTTCTCCCAAGTAACAAGTGATAGGACAAGGGGAAATAGCCTCAGGTTGCACCAGAGGAAGTTTAGATTGGATATTAGGAAAAAAATCATCACTGAAAGGATTGTCAAACATTGGAACGTGCTGCCCAGTGAAGTGTTGGAGTCACCATCCCTGGAAATACTTAAAAGATGTGTAGATGCATTGCTTAGGGACATGGTTTAGTGCTGAACATGGCCGTGTCAGATTAATAGTTGGACTCAGTGATTGCAAAGGTTTTTTCCAACCAAAATCGAGTTTACGATTCTAAATAATTAAGAAGATATATAACTAGGAAGGCATACTAAGCAAATTAAGTCACAATAGTTATTGTCTTCTCCCAGAATCAGATACAGTTACGAAAGAAATGACCAAGCAGTCACATCATGCTGATGAACAGCATGCTGAAGCTTGATCTTCTCACTGGTAAATGTAGTGATCTGCTGCCAGAATGGGAAAAGGCATGCACTACAAACAGACAGCGTCAATCTAAATCCCTGTGCCTTTGCATATACCCTTTCATAAGCATCTCCTCTGCTTCTAGGAGTGACCTCTGCATTCAGTCATTGACAGAAGAGGATTGTGGCTAAACAAGTCATCACGCTCCAATTCTTAATGAAAGCTGCTTTATCAGGGGTGGTGAGTGCACCTATGTTTATGGTAATAGCTCAGTAAATCTCAGCTATGGTTTTCGGTTTGTTTTTTCTTGTGTGTGGATGTGTTAGAATATAAGTAATTGCTTTATACTTTTAAACTGTGTATATCTTCTTGACAGTTTTTTGGCCAGAATGACTTAAAGATGGCCAAGCAAACCAATGCAAAAGGGAGTCTGTAAAAGGAGCTGTATGAATTTTGAAATGAGAAGATAAGGGATGTGGTCAAAGTCAAGACCATGAAGGCAATCCAGATATCCAATTTATCAGGAAGCTTCAGTGAAGTTACTCTAGACTCCAGTCATTGACCTGAAATGTACCCTCTCAGCACCCTTCCCTACCAACATGGGTATGTTGCACCACTGTTATTCCAACTAATTTGTTGATCTAGTTCTCCTGCTTTCTTTTGCCTCACCTCTGTGCTCTCATAGACATTATCCAAACAAGCTTATAGTTGACCTCACTGGAAATTACAACTGTTCACTGTTAAGCATTTTATAAAAGGCTTCTCAAGACTTTGGTGGAAGGTGAAATATTTTATTCTGACATCTCCGTAAAACATGATATTTTCTTCTGCTTTAGAGATAAGATGTATTTCAGTATCTATATACTCTACTGTTTTTGCCTCCCACTTATTTTGATGTACTTTCTTTGAACACCATGTCTCTTGGCAGCAGCTGTATTTTTCTACATATTGTGTCACCAGCTATGTCAGACGGAGGTAGAGTTTAAGTAATTGTTTTGTTAGCTGAAAGGCTTTAGATGTCAAATAGAAATAATGTTCTTTATCCATTGGTGAAAAAAGTGCAGAAAATCAGATTAATTTGCTCAGCAAATAAAGAAGAAGAGGTTTGCATGTTACTTGCAGTGGGCTTACAGTTGAATTAATTTGACAAGACACACATTTAAACCATACAGAGCCCTGGAACATATCTAAGCTTTTTCCATATGCAAATGCAATGAACTACTGTCTCTTAGTTGCATTTCAAGCCAAAGGAGAATTCCCTACCTGATTTCAAGCCCTAATTGATTGTACTGACATACAAACTGGCAAAAATAGAACCCTTATGGGCTCCATAGATTTCGATAAGTAATTTATTGTGGTATAATGCTGCTGTTGTTACTCAATTTATATAACTTTTCTGAGAGACTGAAAGCAATTCTTATTCATTCTTCAGTAAATGTGATCATGATCTGACAATGCATTGACAGACCTGCTCAATATGGTTACAGCTATTGTTCATTTGCAAGAACAATGAGCAATTCATATTTAGATAGAAGAAAGGCTTCGTTTGTCTTATGTTCAGTATAATGTTGTTAGCTGGACAAAGGAAGATGTGATTGCTGTAGAACAGTCTGCGTGATGTATTATCTAAACAGTATTGGATTTCTTTCTTTAATTTGCTAAGTGCTTCATAATTTTCCTCCTACTGTGTCCATTATTTGGTTTACAGTTTATTACTGTTTATCATTTCCTCTACTGATTTTTTTCTTTCTTTTCCCATAGTTCAAAACAGTAAGTAATTGCTTCTCTGAACTTACCCAAAACAAGTTTTTCTCTTTACTTCTTAGGAGATTAAACTGATGGGGTATGAAAAGCCGAAAATTTTCCATTTACTACCATTATTGTTCTTCCAGCATCGTAATATGCAGGGACATTACTGCCTATTAAGATCTTTAACCTCTCCCTTGCAAGCAAAGTACGTTCCAGCAACTGAATCAGTCACCAGATTTTAGATTTTCACCATGAGTGAGTCTGACTCAAGACAATATGACTCAAATATGACCCAAAAGACTATTTTTTTTCAGGTTATTGAAGATCTCCTTATATTTTCCTTGCATGCTGCAGACTTCTTAGCAGTAAGATTTTCCAGCAGTAACTGCAAAAGTTATTTTCAATTTCTGAAAAATGAAAATAAAAAATCAGGAAATCTGTTAACTTTGTAGAGTGTTTGAATCTCCTACTGGGAAAATAAGTAAAATCTTCTGTTTCAGTCCACATCAACCTACATAAGAAGTAACCCAAAACATTTAGTTATGTATCCATTACTTCCCTAAGGTACTGCTTCATAGCAGTTGCAGTTCACTGTCTCGCAAGGGCTTAGAGTAAAGGACTATACCTGCCATCTTGCAATGTAGAGTTGACAGTTCACTCTGAATTATGCATGCAAATACCTAGAACAGTAGCCGGATCAGGCTAATAAACAAAAGATGCATCCTACTGGCACTCTCTGTGTGTTTCCTTTGCCAAAATTTCCTGTCTTACTCTGACAGAAAATGGAGATGAGAGACTGATGCCATTTTGTAGACATTTTAATATGGCTGATAACTAGGAACAAAATAACATCATGTAACTTGCTGAACAGTCATCTGATAGCACCTATTTTTATCTATATGAAAAACAGATGTCCTAACAAGACATTTTAAATGATGCACATTTTCCTCTCTGGTTTACCATCTTGGAAAATGTGGTAGATGAAGCACGTCATTGCTTAAGTCATTCAGCACCCTTGTCTCTTAACAGTTGCAACACAGCAGCAGTATGTTGGGATTTTTTTCACAGGTGTTAAATGCATCTGACAACTCAATAGACTTCTTGGGTATATTTACCACCCAGATAAGGAGTCTGCACAGCTTCAGGTTAAGAAAGCTGTCAACGCTCACAGCGCTGTGAGTCTCATGCTTTTTGGGTGGTGCCCATAAGAGAGCACATTTGGCTTCAGGAGCTTGCCAGCGTGCCCTGCTGTTTCCACTTTTTGAAGTGGAAGGACAGACACACCACTTCTTTTGGAAACAGTTTTAGTAGCTGCCAGCGCAACTGCACTTTCTCAGCTGTCTGTGAGCAGGGGAGCCCTTAGGCACAACAAAGTTACCATCCTATTTCAGTAGTGTGTTCAACAGATCTCTGCTCTGCCTGGAAAGTAGCTACTGTATTTCCAGAAGACAATTAGGGATGTCAGTGTTATCCACTTTGCAGGCATGCTTGTGTGTAGTGCAAAACCACAGGGGACAGGCAACCATATAAAACAGGATTAACACCTCTGTCAACCAACTCCCTCTGCAGAGGACTCAGGATTTCAAGGCCATCAGACAATACCTCCATGTTTACATTTTAATATCCTGACAATACACTATGGCCTTTTCTAAACGCATCTTAAAAAGAGAGTTCACTGTTCAAAGATTTATGGCTGAAGTCTCGTAATTCTAGGTAAATCCCTTTGTGGAAGTTCACTTCTACTTCAGATCTCCTATCTGAAATGTGAATATCAACCTCTGGTTAAACTTCATATGTGTAGAACATGCAGATCTGCAAATAAATCTTCTGATACAGTATCTGTACTACTTTAACAGAGTTTCCCCCCAAATTATCATCTTACCTTTTCAACACAAAAAGCTGCTGGCATGCATACTCTGAGCATCTGTTTACCAGCTGTGTTCAAAGGGTTTGATAACATGTTATAAAACTCCAGCAGACTGAATAGCAGCTGTTCCCTATCAATTTCATATATTTTGTTCATGGAAGGGAGAGAAAGAAGAAAAGAAACAAAAAAGAGATATAAAGTAGACAATAATACCAAGCCAAAAAACCAAATAAATACTTTCTTAAAATAATTTATTAAATAACCATGACATCTTTTGGAGGCCCAAGGGGCAGTTGTTTTCTAAGTGGATTTATCAGTTATAATTTTTGCAAAGAGCAAAATGAAAGGAAGTGTCCTTTTTGAAGCTGGATATGGCAGAGGAATGCAAATCAGAAGGCCAGATAATGGAGCACTGTACATTCCATACTGGTGCCCCACAAAATCTACTCTGTCGACATGATTATTTGGAATTTTATTTCATAAATTTTAATGTGAGCAACATGGTCTTCCAGACAAACAAGAATGCAAGCATATCCTCTGCATATCATTGGCATTTTAAACAACATGGGCCTCTTTTCTGAAATAAAAACAAGGAAGGAAGTGATTACTGCAGGATTTGTACAACTGTGGAGCCCAGTTGATAATGCTGATAGTGATAAAACACCCTCTGTGTAACCATGTTCTCACCAAGGGAACTCATGAGGTTCTTTGTTTGCTTGTTTGTTTTACAGAAGATGTTTGTACCATTAGTCCCATTATCCAGATGGTGAAACTATGGCATGGAAGAATGAATCCTTGTAGGCATTGCCAAAAAAAATAATTCAAGGCTTCCAGCCTCCAAGTTGTTATCTCTATCCACTACACCATCTTGTACTTTCATATAGTACAAGGGGTTGTCCTAATGGAAAAGTTCATCCTTCTATACATTGAGTACATCTAAAGAACAGCTGTATTAGGGACTCCTTTTTGTACCATAGACCATGGATCAGTTTAGGTGCCTAAGAAAATACCAGTAAAATCAATGAAAAAATGCTTAATCAAGTACTAAATGGTCAAAGCTTTTATCCAGGTAAAAGGCTTTGACTTCAGAACCCTTTGGCTCATAAACAAATGCTTTGATTCAACCCATTTTTTTAAAAAAAGCAGTATATCTTAAAAAAGTGTTTTGTTATATGCTGTTTGTGATGATGTAGTTTCTGTACTTAGATCTCAGGCTGCACCCTGCCATTACTGGCTGGTGTGGAAAAATGTTAAATAAGCAAATAAAAGGAAAAGAATTGTGTAAATTCATGTCTGAAATGGAATGTGAAC